>NC_081350.1:1063566-1073728 GCF_029784015.1 Lycium ferocissimum
CCTTTTCTTCTTAACTTCACAACTTGGCTAGGGTTTGTAAACGACAAAACAAATGATTTGTTGACTCCAACAACTATCTCACGTTAAAGAGGACCTTCCAATTGGTTGATTTGCTAGAAGAAACTATTTTTTCTTGATCAATTTTTGGACCTCAAGTTTGCAAGCTATGGCCGAATATGGCCCTTTTTTTCTCCAAGGTTCTACAATTTTCTAAGGCTTGTGAAGATGAAGACTATGATTGACTTGGTCATCTTTTACTACATATATTAGCCATCCATGTGGCCCTTGGCCCACACCATGTTGGCCGGCCACTTGGCCCCTTAAATTCTTGAATTATCAACTTCCAAATATTCACTTTTAACCTCAAATTTCCCTTAATATTCCATGCCAATAAAATCATAAGCAACTTATGCCTTAATACAAAATCGTGGTTAAAAGTCTCGACTTCGTATCCCGGAATAGTCTTGTCCCTAACTTATCGTAGTTAATCGGATTGTCCCAATGTACAAAATACGGGATATAACACTAACGTTTAGAAACAAGGAGGTTATGGAAACATTTATGGAATCAAACACAGGAATCATGCCTTCGAAAGAGAGGGACGAGCCTTAACATACCTGTTCAGCCTCCAATTATCTACACTTATTCGTCCCAGCTCACAAGTCTACATTTAAGAGGATTCACACAATCGTTAGACTCATCGTAGTATATTTGTGCTAAGCTCTCAAGTTAAATTATTTTATATCCGTTGAAAATCGAGGGCGATCTCCCCCTGTTTATATGCCTAGCCGGAATCTCAATTCGGCTACCAACAGACAACAACAACAATACCAACATCAATAACATCATTTCCAACACCAATATGTACTATAAAATAGCCCACATGCTATTTTTCAATTTTCATAACTAACCAACTTACTACACAATTATTTAACGACTTTATCTCCGTAAATAAACCTTAAATAATACTAATAAGGAAAGATTCATACCTTTCACCTGCTAGAATTGCAATATCTTCGATTATCACCTTGAATCCAAGCCAAGTTTCGCCGCAATACGATATTATAATCGCAGCTATGCGTTGTCCGAACTTAAATTCGGGGATTTCACTTAATTTGCGCTAAAATTCTATGGACGGAAGTTGGAGGATTATTCTAGAGAATTTGGGAAATTTTGAGAAGTGTTGGGCTAAGAAATGAGGGGTAAAACCCCTCTTATAAGATGCCAAATCCGGTTTGGGTCAACGCGGCGGTCTAACGTGCGCGGTTAATGTAGCATGTCGATGCTTTGTAATGGCGATCTAGCAAAGATCGTAGCACGCGTTTCTGCTCCGTCAGCCAAACTTTTAACGTTCATAGTTCTCTACTCCGGTGTCAGCTCAATGAGCAATTTGTTGCGTTGGAAACTAGACTCGACGAACTTCATTTTAGGCTTTTGTTTCACATCAAAACACTTCATATGCTAAGAGATATATTGGGACCAAAATTTTCACACCAAACATTATCCATCCTTTCTCCAAAGTCGTACTACTTCATTTCTTCCACTCATTTCCTTATAAAACCTTCCGGTATACCTTATATACATCCTTCACTCATTAAATATACTTAATAATGCTTGCTCCTTATATTCCAATGTGGTTTTACTTAACCCTAACTCACGTACTTATGTCTCAAATTTGATAAGTGCTCTTCGAAGATACGAGGTGTACCATCCTTCCCCCCTTAGAAACATTCGTCCTCGAATGTTGCAGTATTTCCAACCCGCGACACCATCTTTGATTCGTTAGAACAATTATTTTTCCTTTATGGTAGTCTTGACTTGCCGTGCCATAACTATTCATCGTCCTGTAAGTGCTCTCCCCCTTTTTTTTTCTCACTCCTTGTTCCCTTGTTAGTGGGAAGCTACCTTTCTCTCTCTACGGCACCCTCTTTGTGTTTACTCCTTCGGTGCCATCTCGGGCTATCCTTTTTGTACCCGTTGATCTTTGATATACACTGTACCGATTTTTTTGTAGTCCATTAGTTCAGCTCTCTAATCCTTACATCCTTGTCGCCATCTCTTTTACCCTTACATTACAAATATTTACCCAGCATAACTGAATGGTTATGTTCCTTTCTAAGGCCAGTTATATCATTATTCGAAATACGTATATACGTAATGTTTCTTCGCCATTTATTATCCTTCGCAGTCCAGTTACACTTATGGCAAACTTATAATCCGAGTTCAACTAATTTCATAGCTCGCAACATCTTTGAGCTCCTGTTACAACTTTTTCTTTACTTCCTTCCCTCACATCTATCAATACAATCCCAGAAGCACAGGACTACGACAATTCTTCTATTATGACTCTCTTGCAACGCAGGTATACTTATCTTCGATTTCCTTGTATCGGCGATCGCTTCATCAGTCGTTATTCCTTGTTGGCTTTCCGGTGTGGCCTTCTTACAATTGTAGTTGCGCATAGCTTCACGTTGATGGTTCATATAATTCCATAGCATATGCTCTCATGTTCAGTATAATTAGTGGTCCATGAATTATTTTCTAATATCCAGTGAACTCTTTTATTTCCATTCATAGGAGCAGCGTTCTTTCTTTTCTTCAAAAATTTCCAAACTACCAATCGTTGTTCCCTTTTATTACAATTGTCATTGTCATCCCAAGTGCTCTTTGGGTTCGTTATCCTCTCTAACACCCTTTGTAAATTTAGCTTATAGACCTTTCTTGCTCTTTTCATTACCCTTTAGGGCATGTCACTGCATACTTAGGTACGACGCAATTTTTGCTCGATACGAGGGTTTCAAATCATGGTCTAAAAATATCATAGTTCATCTTGGCGCAAAGTGCTCTCTTGAGTTATCTTCCATACTTTCTCCCTATGTCTGCCTCATGGTACACTTATTGTCAATTCGTTTCTACTTCTTTTCGTTACCTTCCCGATATGCCAATACGCCTCGAACTCTGGCCCCGAGCTAATAAATCTCCTTTTCTGGAGCTTGAAACGTCATAGTTCCTTTCAAGTCTAGTATGTTCTTCCCCCCTTATTAAGGAGGTCCTTATACGCCTATAGCCTTCGAGTAACCGTTATCTTCGATAATTATATGCCGCCCTTCATGATCTTCTTAGGGCGGGTTCCGTCATCGTATGGTCCGACTTGTCTATCTTAACTCCCGATTCTGATTGTATCCACTCGAAATACTTATAAGGGTTAGATCCAATTCCGATGCCTTCTTTTCCGTCTTTTCACACCTTTGTCTTTTATGACTAACGGTTTTTCGGACCGGCCAGTTAATGGGGACATCAAGATTCACCACGTCCTTTATGAAGTCTTCGATTATACCTTACTCCTCGTTTTTCTTCCCGACTTTGCTTATAACATATCTAAAACTTCTTTCCATGAGTTCTTCTTCTTACTTACTCATAATCCTTCTTAACTATGCGTTTGTGTTGCAGTTGTGCCTCCAAGTTTTTCGAGTGTCCTGCTACTTTTGCTCTTAGCACAGAATTGTTACAGTTTACACTCTCTATATCCTCGTTCATCGAACCTTTTTCTATCTTTCTGATGCTACAGCCAGGTGGTCTTCCATGCACGTTCCTTACATTTCATTCCATTTCCTCTATGATCAAATTTCTCGGTCTTCACATGAATTCTTATTGCATGTCATTAATTTTCTAATCAATTATGTCGACTCATCATCCTTGTTCTTTCCTCGATGAGTAATCGGTTTCCTACTGCCAACTCGTTAAAGTATCCTTCTTACTTTCATGGTTAAAGATTTCCAGTTACTTTCCTCCTAAATGCTCTCCTCTTCTTTCGACCAACCCATTAGTATACCTTTTCTACTTTCATACTTAACCTTCCTTGGGTTTCTTCCTCCTCGAGCACCTTTCTTCTCTTGTTATTTGTAGTATCGGCTCTGAAGTTTGTGAAATATTCCTTTGAACGCGCAAATCCGTTCTATTCTTAAGTCATCTTTTTGAAAAGCTTCTCCATATCCGAGGCAACCGTGTTGATTTGACCACACACTTATCCCTTTATATACCTTACAAGGAGGCTGGAAATCTCTTAACATCGTCGCAAGGCCTAACCATTCTTTCTCTTACTTCACATTCCTCGTCGTGGTCACTATCCTTTTAGCCCCACTTATCGAAGCCTATTCTCTGACCCCACACATTCCTCTTTTGTTCCATACTGCCACACTTTATCCAATTCGCATGCCTACCTTCAAATTTTTACCCAAATAGTCCCGTGATTGCCCGTCGTCCCTCTTGGAGGCTTCACTCACTCATGTTTCTTACTTTTCACTTTTTCTGACATTTTGACCTCCGTACCTTCCATCTACTCACTTTCTTTCCTTTCCAGATGTCATTACATTAAAACTCTCCAAGCTTAACTTATAGTGAAAATAGCATCAGCTTACCTTGTAACATAGCATCAGCTTACCTTGTAACATTTGCACTTACCTTTTTTTTTTTTTGTCACTTGAACTTCGTTACCCTGTTCGATTAATGCCTTCCATATACCGCAACGTTGGTTGCCGGGATACACATTCCCGCTGATTTAGCCATGTATGGGATATCATATGTATGGGATATATATATATATATATATATATATATATATATATATATATATATATATATATATACTACCATCTCGCTTACAAAATATTTCCAAACGCTTATTCAAACTCACCCTAATTCTAGAGTTGTGATGCACCTTCTTTCTCTTCACCGGTCTAGTCCGCCTCGTCTTACGCAACCTCTTAAGGTGTCCAACCACTCCACATACTCCAATCTCCCTTAGGCTGCTCTAGCTTCTCATTTGCCTCTTATATCTCAATTTATAGGACTTTTTGTACACTTCCCAGGTGGTCACCCATCCTAGTATTTCTCTCACCCCAGCACGCTTAACCTAGAAACTCTAATGAAATCCGGTGCGTAAATGTTGGTATAATCGTATCCACCTCACCGCATGACCTTCACCACATAATCTAAAGCAAGTTGAAGTCTTGACAGATTCCAAAACGTTCTCGTAACGCATCTCCCTCCGAATTAGAAAGGGTCTCTTACTCTTCCGACTACACAATTACTATTTTGGCCTTTTTAATTCTTAATATTCACCTTTCATCTGTATGTATGACTACTTTCCGTCCTAGATTTCAAGATTCCTAATGGTAGCGAACACACCTTGATCATCGTTACTTATAAATACTCGGTTATCGGCCTCTTTGGGTTTTCGCTCGCCACTATTAAATAATAATCTACATCAAATGCACATACATAGAAAATTTCAATAAGACTCGTATACCTGTAGCCATCGGTCTCTGTCCGATGCGGTGGACTATAAGGTGAAGTGTACTCCTCGTCATCATCTACCCACCATCCGCTCGTCTGGCCTTCATCATCTCTCTCATCTGAGTCCGAGGGACATAAATAATCGGGCAACTCTTGGTTTACCGACGGCCAGGATAGAGGGCTAGAGTAATCCGTAACACTCACCGGGGAGGCTGGTCTGACGTAGTGCTCTGCCATAAGAGCAGCTGGTACGGCCTCAGGAATCTCCTCCTCCGGTGTCCCAGATGAATACTCGGACGGATTTGTGTCATAACTGTCCTCTGGGGGGTCCTCCTTCCTGGGAGTCAGAAACTCTGGAGGAATCGTCGCTGGGTCCTCCGAAATATCAGTCCCAATGGAATAACTGAGGCTCCTCCGACTCGATCCTGGAGCTTGGGTGTCACGACCCAACCCCGTAGGCCGTGACTAGTGCCCGAGCTGGGCACCCATATTCCAAATCGGCATACAAATAACCTTTGCATATACAAATATCAAACGTCATATCAAAACTGTCGTATATAGCAAATGTGTCGCACAGAAGCCGGCGAGGCTATCATAATGTACACGACATCTCAAACATATACAAACGCAAGCCGACGAGGCTGCCACGGCGAATGGGATCGCCCATAACACAAATTACACAAACACATCTGAACATAACTATACATAACCCACATATATGTCTACAGACCTCTAAACAGAACAACGAAAACATATGACGGGACAGGGCCCCGCCGTACCCCTGAATAAGCATATGTATATACGACGGAAGAATATGTACCAAAATATGAGCTCCGAACAAAGGAGCACTCAAGACAACGGTTGATGGGAATCCTAAGTCGGCGGATCACCGAAATAATCGTACTATACTGCTGCGGCATGAAACGCCCCCGAAGAAAGGGGGTCGATTTTTTGAATATGTACTGAGCATGTAAAGCATGGGATACAATAAACAGGATCATACTGAAATAAGGAGGATAGAAAAGTAGTACAGTAACCAGAAAATCATAAGACTTGCCTTTGAAACATAAATCATGTACATATGAGTATAATGTGTACGTAGTATGTAAAGTGCCATCATAAACATATGCATGCATAACGTGTACATATAACATGCCCGGCCCGGGGCGAGGGACGCGCGTAAATAAAATCATCATCCGTGTACATATAACGTGCCCGCCCTCTAGTGAGGGACGCGGTGAATGAAGTCATCATATGCCATCTGGCCTCCTCTCCCATACCATCATATCATATATATATATATAACGTGCCCGGCCCTCTAGTGAGGGACGCGGTGAACAATGCGATTAGGAATTGCACGAATACATGCCCGGCCGGGACGCAGTGAAGGAAGTAGCAACAGCTCGCACGAGCAGAGTACTGAGAAACCATATGTACATAAATCATCATCATAGACTCAATGGATAAGTAAGTAGTCGACGCTCGAGAGTCAAAGCGAAAATCATGTTAAGTTCTTCCAAAAACCAAAGTCGTTAGGACTATACAAATGAAAATCTCGGGGACCACGGATATGCATCGAACCAATCCTGGCCCGCCCATGAAAGTTAAAGTCATAATACGTTATAGAACTTCCTACGAACGTTTCAAAGCAATCCGGTTCTGTTTATGAAAGTTACGGACATTAATCGTCATAGAACTTCCTACGAGCATATCGAAGCGATCCAAGCCCTTTTGTGAAAGTTACGGTCGTTCGTAGTTTCGGAATCTTTTTAAGAACAAAATTCTTTATGTAACACTTGAAATTCAAACATACAAAGGGCACAAGGATCATAGCATGACTACATTAAGAAGGTTAATATCAAGAGGTGAATAAAAGTCGTAAACACGCTCGGATCGTAAGAATAGAATTTCCCCGAGGCTCGTGGGATATTTCTTACGTACTAAGACATGCCAAAGAAAGAAAATTGGGTGAGCTTTACATACCTCGTTCGTTTCCTACGCTAATCGGACTTAAGCTTCGGACCTCCCAAGATCTACAATAGAATCATCAAACCAAACATTAGCTAAAGGTACTTAAGAATTCAATTCCCAACTAGCACTTAATTCTACGAGAATTTGGGCAGCATTTCCCACAAATGCAACAACCCCGAGAATTCAACTCGCCAAATTCATCAACGACAATACCAACGATCATTCTAGTTACATCAATAATCGATTCAAAACGCATTCTAACATTAGTAGCTCTTTTCTACATAGTTCAACAAGATTCCATTATATTCAATTCAACTACTTACATTCAAACCAACATCAACGCTCATACGTTCAATTACTAATCCGAAGCCATTCAAATAATATTCAAGAATACTTTAAAACAATTCACACAATATTTCAAACAACCAAAACAAGGTACCAACTCACCCGAAACTACCCAAACCCGAGAGCAACCATAACACACCCTTCCTTCTTCCAAATTCATGAATTACACCAACAACCCACACGTTAATAATATTATTTTCATAAGTACAAAAACTACATAAGGGTCACATTGGCCACTAAAACAGCCCACAACACTTTCAACTTCAATTTGAATCGTTAAACTTTCATTATCATCATGGAATCCATAACAACAACAACTAAAATACCACATAAAATTTGTTCATTCATTTCCATACAAGACAACCCATTTTCACAACATCAACACACAACTTCCATGATTTCTATCCATTTCTACACACTACAACAACACCCAAACATGCTAAATACAATTAATTCATCACTCCTAAACAACACACACTACACACGGCCAAACCCACACACACACGGTTTCACTTCAACATCCATATTTTCATGAATTTCATTCATTTCCACACTTCACAACATACACCAATCATCTATAACATAGAGAAACAAGATTAAACCTTACCTTTCTTCTCTACCTCACAACTTAGCTAAGGTTGGCAAAGGATGAAAACGAATAAATTTGTCGCCTCAAATAACAACTCCACGTTAACAAGGACCCTTCAATTAGTGGGTTTTCTAGAAGAAAATAATTTTTTTGATGGAGATTTTTTGTCTTCAAATTTTTATGGACATGGCCGAATGGCTCCAAGCTTGGCTTCTCCAAGTTTCTTGATTTTTCCTAAGGCTTGAAGATGGAAAATAAGATGATTTAGTCATCTTTTTAATACATATACAAGGCATCCATGTGGCCATGGCCCACACCCCATGTGGCCGGCCACATGGCCCTTATTGTTCCATGAATTTTCAACTTTCAAATGTTCACTTTTGGCCCCCAAACTTCCTTAATATTCCATGCCAACAAATCATAGCAATTTGTGTCTTGAAATAAAATCGCAGTTAACTCGAATTATCCCGACGTACAAAATACGGGATATAACATCCTTCCCCCCTTTAGAACTGTTATATCCCGTATTTTGTACATTGGGACATTCCGAGCTAACCATGAAAAGTTAAGGACAGAACTATTTCGGGATACGAGGTTGAGACTTTTGATGTTATATCCCGTATTTTTGTACGTTGGATTATTCATAAGGGCGAGGTGGGGTCCACATGTCGAGATTTTTTTTTTGACAAGTATGAATAATATATATAAAGTTAAACACAACTCAAGAAGGACCCTTGAGCCAAATCAAAGTGGAAGTCCTTCACAAATATTTTTAAGTAACGTTTTCGGGTGATCGACTTTGAGGCGTAAACGGTATATAAGTTTGGAATTTGGAAAAATACCAAAGATAGAAGTTGTAGATAATTGAATTAGCTTTCCAACCATAGGTCGTGGGCCCATAGATGACATCGGATAAGGAGATATGAATATTTTAAAGTAGAAAGGTCGAATCGAACAAGGATTCGGCCAACCCGATTCAAGCCGGGTCGTGCCCAATACCCATGCCATTTAAGTGAAATTTTCAGCTTTCTCCTTTATTTTTCAGACCAAAACGTCCAGAATTTTTAGAGATGGAGAGAGAGAGAGAGAGGAGAGGTAGAGAGAGAAACCAAATTTTAACCACAATCTAAGCCCCGAATCGCAAAGCTCGTGAAGAGAAAAGTGTTGTACGTTGCGTTGCCTTCAATTTGGGCTAAAAATCAGCCAAGAAGAAGAGGGTGACGTGCTGGTTGCATACTTAAGGTAAGACTAAGGTCCCTTTTTCATTGTTAACAAGTTTAATTAGAGTTTTAACGGATTAGAACGGAGAGAAATAGCGTTATAAACTAGTTTGTTATTTTTGTTGAGATTTATGGATTAAGGTGGCTGTTTTATATGGGTTAAATGGTTGGAATTAGTGTGTTATGGATGTTTTGAATGTGTTGTAGTGTGAAAAAATGGATGGAAATCATGATATGTTGCGTGTTGAAGTGTGGCCGTATAGGGGCTTTTTTGGTAGACTATGATGGACTAATTTTATTTAGTGTATTAGTTGATGATTGTTGTGGATTATATGATGAAGATGAAGGTTTAATGATTTAAATTGAAGTTGTAATTGTTTATGGGTTGTTATAAAAGTTAATGTGATTTTGGCATAGTTTCTTGAATTTATGAGAATTATGTTGTCAATGTGTGGATCGTGGTGTAGTTAATGAATTTGGAAAAAAGAAATGTGTTGTCGTTGTTCTTATGGAATTTGAGAGGTTTCGGTGATGTTGCCCATTGGTTGGATTGCTTGTGTGAATTGTTTAAAGTGTTCATGAATATCGTTTGGAAGGTTTCGGACTAGTATTTGAATGTATAAGCATTGGTGTTGGTGTTATACCTCGCATTTTGTGCGTATTCGGAAAAATCGGGAATAAGTCGGAATGGTAGGAATTGAGGTTCCAATGGGATTCTACTTAGTGTGCATGTGATGTTTTG
>NC_081350.1:1073828-1083925 GCF_029784015.1 Lycium ferocissimum
TTTCATATTTCATGATATTCATCCAATTTAACATACAACAAGATACAAACAACCTTTATAACACACAAAGCATAAATGATTCTTGCCTTTCTCCTTCAATTTCCAATAGCCTAGGGTTTTCCAAGGATGATAAATAATGGGTTGATCGCTCCAACGACACTTCCACGTCACTTAGGAACCTTAATATAGTGGGTTTACACCAAGGAATTAATTTTAGAAGGGCTTGAAATGGGAGTGAATTTTTCTCCCAGCTGGCCGAGAGCTTCAATGGAGGGAGTCTTCAACTTTTTTTTTTTTTTTTTTGCAAGTGTTAAAATGAGAAAGAAAGACTAGTGGTCATCTTTTTAAGTTAGCAAGACTTGGTCAAGGTCCCTTGGCCCACATTAATGAGTTGGATCAATTAAAAGATGACACAAAATTGGTGTGGGTACCACTTCCACTATACACGGCCAACATGGAAAAAGTGGATGATTTTCAACTTCCAATTTTATCACTTTTGGTCCCAAATTTTCCTAATTGTTCCATACCAATAAATTCATGCACAACTTATGTCTCAAAATAAAATCAAAGGTCAAGAATCCCGACTTGGTATCCCGAAATAGTTTTGTCCTTAACTTATCATAATTAGTCCGGATTGTTCCAATGTGCAAAAATACGGGTTCTAACAGTTTTGAAGTGAAACAAAAGCCTAAATTGAAGTTCATGAAGTCTAGTTTCCAACGCAACAAACCAAATCAAACATTATGAGCATTTCAAGACGGATTGCCAAAGCAGGGATTAACCTGCGCGCGAACGCGTCTGGGAGTGGCGCGAACGCGCAGAGTAGCACTGAGCAAATCTGCGCGAACGCGCAGAGCAATTTTTAAGTCGGTGACAACCGACTTCAACACTCAATATAAGGGTCAAAACCCTTATTTTTCCCCAAAATATTTCCCTAAAAATCTCAGCAACATATAGGGGTGTGTGTGTCATAAAATTAAGGGATTGGAGTGATTTCGAGTGGCGGAGTATTAATCGAGGCTCGGGTGACGTTTAGTCGTGACTATAGTATCGTTTTGCGGTAGATTTTGGCTTGGATCCAAAGTAAATATTGAAGATATTTCTATTCTAGTGAGAAAAAGGTATGAGTCTCTCCTTATTGATATTGATTTAGGTTTACTTACGAAGATAGAGCTATTAAATAGCCGTATAATGAATTAGTTGATTGAGAAATCGGGTAAACATCATGTGGGATGTTTTATGGAGTATATCGGTACTGAGGATGATGTTGTTGATGTTAGTGTTGTTGTTATTGTTATTGTTGGTATTGTGATTTCGGGCTAGGGATATAAACAGAGGAGATGCAGCCCAAATTTCGGTAGATTCTAAAAGGATATAATTTGAAGGCTTAAGACAATCATATGACGATAAGCCTAACAATAGTATGAATTCTCTTGAATGTAGATTTACGAGCTGGGGAGGAAAAGCGTTAAGTAGTTAAGAAAACCAAAAAGGTATGTTAAGGCTATCCCTTTTCTTTCTAAAGGCATGATTCTATAGTTGTCAACCTAGGAGTTCCTATTCTTGGAAACACTAGAAGCCCATAATTTTCATGATTCTTATGATATCATTGATAATAACCTTTGTAATGATAATGATGATGATTTCAATTCTACAAATGCCAAGGCGGAACGTTCTTAATGTTCTTATGATACTATTGAGCTTGTCACATGATTACCGATTGTATTCATTATTATTGATCTCACTTAATGATAGTTGTTCCTTCAAGGTGAGATATAGCGATGGTGATGATTCCATAATGAGACGTCGGAGGCTACTGACCTTACGTCAGTCCGATAGAGTAGAAATGTTTAATTGGGCTCTCATGCATGCTATATATATATATATATATATATATATATATATATATATATATATATATATATATATATAGGTAGGGTACGAGATACTACCGAGCCTTACTATGGCCGAGTACAAATATTACCGAGCCTAATTCTTCTGATGATGATCGATTCAACCTCTGATCAAAAAGATATACCTGGCCTGGTACAGATAATACCTAGTCTATATGGCTGGGTACGGTATTGTATAGGTATGTATGTGGGTATATAAAATGTCTCTTCTAGAGAAAGGTTAAGTAAGAACGACGAATGTCTTAAGAGGTATCATGCGGTATAAACGGTTCTTTTATCTTACGCTATTCTTCATGTTTTTATCATGTTACTATTCATGCCATAAATACTCAGTACATTGTTCGTACTGACGTCCTTTTTTATAGACGCTGCGTTCATGCCCACAGGAAAGCAGGGAGATGGATCAGGTCCCTGGGAGCTTCACCAGTGGAGTTTCAGGAGCGCTTCATTTGCTTAAGAGCTGCAGTCTATCGGTATCACTCTTTTGTGTATATAATAGGCATGGCGGAGTCCTGCCCCGTCCTTATAAATTCCTGTATTCTATATAGAGGCTCCTAGACAGATGTATGTAGCTAGATGTCCCATAACCTTAATAGTTCATATTGTTATATAATATTTTGGCAGCCTTGTCGTCTTGTGAAGATGGGCATAGTTGTTGATGATTATATAGAGATGTGTTGTTATCTTGTGATATATGCCCTTACAGAGTATGACGCCCATGAGCAAGCTTTGTGGCCCACTTGGAAATGATTATGAGATATATGTTCAGAGGTGCTCGGTAGGTTAGCTCCGGGTGCCCGTCATGGCCCTCCGGTTAGGTCGTGACAAAAGTGGTATCAGAGCAGTTCGTCATAGGGTGTGTCTGCAAAACGTGTTCAGTAGATTATTGTTTATGGGTATGAAGTGTGCCACACTTATAAACAGGAGGTTGCGGGGCATTTAGGAATGATTGACCTTTCTTTCTTGTTACACCTCAAAAAATTTCTGCGTCATGTGTATTGTGAGTAAACTAACGTAAGCATGAAGAGGTCATGGAACCCTTATAAGGTTAATGAATAATCTTACCAAGTGTTAAGCTGTCACACCCCAACTTTTAATAGGGCATGATGGGCACCCGACCCTTACTTAGGGCCGAGCGAACCCGTTGATCCTCGTGATGCTCATAATCATACTGGGCCCTTAAATCATGACATGAGTGCATAATGTAAGCTTAAAAAAAAAACATGCTTTTCGTCTTTCTCAAATCAAGGAAAATCTGTAAATATATGAAACTTGTAACATAATGCATAATGACACCACGGCTTACAGAGCCGCTTACATGACTGACATGTTATACACGTGACTCTGTCTGCAAAGTCTCTAACATAACTCAAGATACCATAACACAGATACTCTGACTCGGCAGCACTCCGGGAGGAAATGGAGCTCGCCAATCCAGCTGGAACATCTTCTACTAATATCCTCTAGTCACCTGTATACACCTGCGCGGCATGAAACGCAGCCCTCGAAGAAAGGGGGGTCAGTACGAAATATGTACTGAGCATGTAAAGCATGAAATACAGTAAACAGGATCATACTGAAATAAGAAGTATAGAAAATTAGTACGGTAACCAGAAACTCATAAGGCTTGCCTTTGAAACATAAATCATGCATGTCAATATCATGAAGTACATGTGTATATACATAACGTGCGGCCCTCTAGTGAGGGACTCGGTAAATAAAATCATCATATGCATGTACATATAACGTGCCCCGACCCTCTAGTGAGGGACGCGGTAAATAAAATCATCATATCCATGTACATATAACGTGCCCCGGCCCTCTAGTGAGGGACGCGGTGAATGAAGTCATCATATGCCATCCTGGCCGCCTCTCCATATCATCATATCATCATCATATCATATAACGTGCCCCGGCCCTCTAGTGAGGGACGCGGTGAATATCATCATATACATTTAACGTGCCCCGGCCCTCTAGTGAGGGACGCGGTGAATAATGCAGTGGAGTTGTGCACGAATATATGCCCTAGCCCGGGACGCAGTGAAAGAAGTAATAATAGCTCGCACGAGCAGAGTAGTGAGAAACCATATGCATACAAATCATCTTTTAAGACTCAATAGATAAGAAGACAAGTCAACGCTCGAGTATCAAATGATAGTCATGTCAAATCCGCTCTAAATGCCATTAGGACTGCATTAAAAAGAATCTTAGGGATCGTAGACATATATCAAACCAATCCGAGCCCGCCCACGAAAGTTACGGGCATTAATCATTATAGAACACTTTACGAACATATCAAAGCAATCCGAGCCCGTTCATGAAAGTTAGGGACATTATTCGACATAGAATCCTTTAGGAACAAAAACACTTTATGCAACATTTACTATCCAATCATACAAAAGACACAAGGACCATAGCTCGACTATATTAGGAATACTAACATCAAGAAGTGAATAAGAATCGTAGACATGCTCGGATCTTATGAATAGAGTTACCCCAAGGCTTGTATCATATCCTACTTACCTCTAAGACATGTCAAAAGAAAGAAAGGGTAAGCTTTACATACTTGGACAACAAATTCTCGACTTTCGACCTATTTCCTGTCTTGCAATTCACTTAAGAATTATTCGTAGCCTCGTAATCTACATATAGAACCACCCATAATATCGTTAGGATTATCGTCATACGCTCGTCTTACACACTTAATGAAAGTCCTTTTAAATTCGGTCGAAATTAAGATTTCCCCTGTTTATGTGCCTTGCCCGAAATTCCAATTCAACAACCAACAACATCAACAACAAAACCAATAGTAATAACATCATTTCCAACACCAACGTATGCCATGAAACAGCCCACACACTGTTTTCTAAATTTCCCAACCAACCAACTTGGAATACGACTAATTAATAACTTTATTTCCGTAAAGAAGTCGAAATTAATACTAACAACATCCTCAACATCGTACAAGACAAATATATGTATTTTCATCCAAATTTCTCTTCAATCCTCAATCCATAAATCAACAACATCAACACAACACAACACACCATAACCACTATTCTTGAAATTATTCCTTAATTCATAGTGATAGAGAAAAAGATTCAACAATTCATACCTTATTTTTATGAAGGTAGCAAATTCTTCACTATTTTCTTGTTCCCAAGCCACTCCAACCTCACACGAAATTATATTCGCGACTACGCGTTGGCCGGACCTCGATTGATATTCCGTAGCTTGAAATTTTGCCCAAAATCTTCACTTTTATGTGAGATTAAGAGCCCTTTGTGTGCTGAAAATTCTGGAACATTTTGGACCATTTTGATGCTGAAAAATGAGATTTTTGGCCCTTTTTATAACAGTTAAGTCGGCATACTTGTGTGATGTCTTAGCGTGGCCGTAGCGGGGTATGCAGTGCTGTTTCTGCGCAGTTCAGTTTGTAACGTCTATAATTCTCTACTCCGATGTTCTATAGATGAACGGTTTGTTGCATTACAAACTAGACTCGACGAACTTTATTTTAGGCTTTTGTTTCACCTTAAAACTCCAAATATACTAGGAGATATGCGCCTCCAAAGTTGACTAAAAATTCGCCCAGCATTTCTCAAATTTTCGTCGAACTTATTTCTCTTCAATTTACTCGACCTCGAAATATTCCGAAACTCTCCATATATGGTATTTGTCATTCATAATACTAATAATGGCGATGTTCTCGTGTTTCAAAATACTCTTTCCCGATTACGACTTACGAGGTCGTAATTCACCCTTTTTCTTCGTTGTTACGTACTTTCCATGGCTTGTGCCTTTCAAAACATCATGGGACGTCTCCAACACTCCATTTCTATGATGAGGTACATGTCATACTTATGCTCTTGAAAACGCAGGGTATAACTGTCACACCCCAATTTTCGATAGGGTATGATGGGCACCCGGCCCTTACCTAGGCCGAGCGAACCCGCCGACTAACGTAACACTCATGACCACACTCGGCCCACAAAACATAACATACACACGATATGAAAATTTTTCGTAAAACAAACATGCCTTTCGTTTTTTTTTTCCAAACCAAATAAAATGCGAATCGTATGAAAAGCCGTAATGTAAGGCATAACGAGAACCCGGCTTATATAGCCGCTTGCAAACACATCGGTAGCATAATGCATACAAACACACCGGCTTACATAGCCGCTTACAAAATGTAACCGACATATCATACACTCGACAATCGTTCGCAAAGTCTCTATCATAACTTCGAACACCATACAAAGCACAAGACTGAGAAATGGAGCTCGCCAATCCGAAATGAGCATCTCTCGCTAGCATCACCGACTCATCCGTGGGTACCGCGTGGCATGAACCGTGCCCCCCGAAGAAAGGGGTCAGTACGAAATATGTACTGAGCATGTAAAGCATAGCATACATCAAACGAGGTCATAACTAAAGTAGAAGTACGAGAAAGGTGAAGTCGTAATAACCCAACTATCTAAGTACTTACATCCGACACACAAATCATGCATACTCATACCGAACGCATCGTAATCTTGTCATATGGAATGACAAGAACCGATGTGGGATCCGCCTCATCATCGGTGATCAAACTCATCATCGGAGAACAAACTCATCATACATCATCACATATCAAATGCGGTCCATAGACCCTACGTGACGAACGTGGTCGCCACCCTATCTGGCGCCACAACACAAAGAAGATTTCAAATCTCCGTATCCCCGAACACAACACATCATCACAACACATCATAAGCCATATCACAAAGATAACTTCATAAACGGAACCCGGCCCTATGGCGAGGTCTCGGGAACCGTAACACAAGATAACTCCGCAATATATCATAGTGCGCACGATCATATACCGGCCGGGATCCGGTGAAAGAGGTAACACGAACGCACGAACGGATCGTAAGTAACCACACACACATCGTACATCATCACGGTACTCAATCGAATGATCAAAACGAACCCTTTTTTTGAAAATCCAAAACCATAGTCAAATCAAGTTTTCTCCCCGAATCTCGCTCGGGCATATCAAACCGAACCGAAACCGTTGTTACGTATCAAAATCATGGGCATAAAATCCTTATTTCTAACTCGACAGAAAAATAAATAATCATAGTGAAGAAAATATTAATTTTTTCGAAAAATCCATAAAGGTAGCATAGAAGGGCCGCGGGCCCCACGGACGGGTGCCGACCCCCGTCCGAGCTCCGACTACGAGGGGTAGGGGAGAGTGATGTCTTAGGAACTTACATATTATGTTTTGGGGCGTTTCGAGGTCGTATGCAAAAGTTACGGACGTTCGTAGTTTTCAAAGTCGTTTTGGGAGCGAGTCTCTTTTGAAAACAAGATCTTTGAAAATAGAACTCTTTTGAAACCTTAAAAGTTTAATCCTACAAAAGACATAAGGGTCATAACTCAACCGCGTTAAAGATACGAACATCAAGGAACTTATACGAATCGCTTACACAATATTTCAAACTCAACCATATCAAAGACATACGCACCATGACCTAACCATACTAAGGATGCAGCAGCAAGACAAGCAAATACGATTCACAACATACTTGAAATTTACGAATGGAATTACCCGAGGCACATATCATGTCATACCTTAATTCCGTCTAAGACATGCCAAAAAAGAAAAGAAGGTAAGCTACATACCTGGCTTGCTTCCTAAGCTAATCCAAACGTAAGTTGCCTTCTCAAAAATCTACAACAACATCAATAGGCATCGAACATTAGTCCAAAATTGCTAAAGGATCCAATTCCAAACCATTGCTTTTCCTACCAAAAATTGGGCAGCATTTCCCCTATATATTCACCAACCCCGAGAATTCAACTCGGCTAATATCAACAACAACCAAACCAACAACATCAATGAGTAATTTCAAACGCATTCTAACACTAACAAGTCATTTCCACATTCTTCGACACATTCCAATTATATTCAACTTAACTACATATTTCCAAACTAATGTCAACGATCGCATACAATTCAAACCTTTCATACACAAATCAATAACATTTCCCACAATCCACGAAATTATTCAAAACAACCCAAACAAAACATAAGGCAACCCGAAGCCTTCCAAGTCCAAGGAAATATCAACAACGCATTTCTTTCCTTCCAAACTCATAAACTTCACCAACAATCCGCACGTTAACCATATTATTATCATAAATTCAAGAAACCACATTAAGACCAAATTGGCCCCTAAAATGCCCCACACAACTATAGTCAACTTGTAACATTAAAACTTCATTCTACATCATATAACTCATAAATTTTACACAACCAAATGCTAAATAAAAAATAAGTCATTCCTTAGCACACAAAATAGCTCATTCTCGGCCAAGACATCAACATACCATCTTCATGATTTCCATCCATTTCAACACACTACAACAACCCACATGCAAATTAAAAATTGATTCATCACTCTTAGACATACAATACACATGCACGGCCAACATCAATATCCAAGGCTTGACTTCAACATCCATATTTCCATGAAGTTTATCTTTTCATTTTCTACACCTCACAACAACACACAAACATGTTGAATACAATTAAATCACTATCATCACACAACACACACAACACACGGCCAACCTTCAACTTTCACAACTCAACTTTAACATCCATATTTTCATGATTTTAATTCGTTTCCACACTTCACAACACCCACAAACCATCCACAACATAAGAAAAATGAGATTGAACTTACCTTCTTTCTCCACCTTTTCCCACGGCCAAAGGTATGGTTGCAAGAAAAAGAATGTTTTGCACGCTCCAACAACCATTCCACGCTAACGAGGACCTTCCAATTAGTGCACAAGCTAGAGAAAATAATTTTTCTCCTTCAATTTTTCAAAGGCCATGTTGGTCGGTCCATAGCCGTATGGCTTTCCTTGCTTTTTCTCCATGTTTCAAGAAATTTCTAGGTGTGGAAATTAATAAGATGACTTACTTAGTCATCTCTATGCATATATATAATTTACCCACATGGCCCTATGGCCCACACACACTCACACATAGTCACCACCATGGCTATTTCAAATAATGGCCAACTTTCCAAATTCATTTTTTGGTCCCAAATTTTTCCAACTTTCATTTTCTAATTTTTCCTTATTCCAATCTCACCCTTAACACTTCATACCCACAAAAGATGAATATGCGACTCATGTATTGAGACAAAATCAACAAAACCGGAAATTAAAAGTCTTGTCCATAACTCGTCGCAACCAACTTAGAATATTCCAACGTACAAAATACGGGGTGTAACAATAACATCCTTCCCCCTTTAGAACATTCGTCCTCGAATGTTGAACTAGCCTCATAAGGTCTTACAAAGGTTTCGAGAAAGTTTCCCGTATTGCGAGAACATATAGTCTCATCCAATCGACCAATATAATCAAACGAGGGATTTAAATTACCTGTAGTATAGAATAAGTAAAGATACTCATTCTTTGTCTTCCTTCACTCTTCCCGAGTCGGCCTCTTTCCGATTGTTATTCCGCTACAATACCTTAATGAAAGCAACATCCTTAGTACGCGATTTTCTAACTTAGCAACCAGGTATAGCCATAGGGTTCTTCTCATAAGATAATTCCTCCGTGTCATGACCCGAACTACGGGCCATGACGGGTATCCGGGGCTAACCACCGAACACCGCTCATGCTGCTACTTATCGGATCCCATTCATTCTATATGCTCATAATCATGGAAAACTATTAACATTTGAAACATTTTTTTTTTTGTAAACATAAGCCCTTCGGCTATCAAAATAATATATATATATACATATACAAGAAGACTATGGGACCATACTACCCACACTGCGTATCTACGAGCCTTTTTGGAGTAATTAGACACACGGACGGACAGACCCCGCCATGCCCAAAATATATACACAAAAGATCGCCTCGAAATAGCACCTCACTAATAAGGGAGAGAGCGTAGATGCTCTCTGGCGATAGCTCCTGTGGATCCGCAACCCTCTCCCCGTCTCACATCGTGGGCATGAAACACAAATCAAAGAAAGGACGTACGCATTTAATATTGTACCGAGTATGTAAGGCATAAACAATAATAGAACATCAAGAAAAGGGGGACCTTTTTAGTGAGGAACCGTCCAGTATCATAAAAGAAATAAGGGTCGGGCCTTTACC
>NC_081350.1:1084025-1089850 GCF_029784015.1 Lycium ferocissimum
CTTGGGTGGCGGGGGCCAATTTAATTTTTGGGTATCCCCCCAATACCACATGAAATAATATCCCCCAGAAAAAGTCATGAAATTCAACCAAAACTCATATTTTGTAAATTTTGCATATAGCTCCCGAGCCCGAAGAACTCTAAGGACAAAGACGTAAATGATGCGTACTGTTCGCCTTGATCGAGAGTATACCGAGGATATCGTCGATAAACACAATCACAAATGAATCTAAAAAAGCCGAACACACTGTTCATCAAATCCATAAACATTGCCGGTGCATTAGTTAATCATAACGACATTACCCGAAATTCAAATTGATCATATCGGGTTTTGAAGAGGCCGTCTTGGAATATCTTTCTCTCTAACCTCACCTGGTGGTACCCCACGATCTCAAGTCTATTTTTGAGAACCATTTGGCACCCCGTAACCGATTGGGAAACAAATCATCAATTCTTGGGAGAGGATATTTATTCTTGATCGTCACCTTATTCAGCTGTCTGTAATTAATACACATTCGTAAGGAACCATCTTTCTTTCTTACAAACAATACAGGTGCTCCCCCCGACGATGAACTAGGCTATGTTTTCTAAAGCCTTTCAATTGCTCCCCTTCAACTCTTTCAACCCTGCAGGAGCCATTCTATAAGGAGGAATAGATATGGGCTTAGTATCCTAGTAGCACATCAATAGTTAAATAATCTCTCGCTACGGTGGAAGGTCTGAAGCTCGTGGGGGAACTCATTCACTACGGGACAACATCAAGAGTTGATGACTTGCTTCGGTATCCGAAACCGAACTAGATGATAAATATACCCCTTAGCAATCATCTTTCTCGCCTTTAGATAGAAATAAACCTACCTCTCGTGAGATGCCGTATTTCCTTCCACTTTAAAGCGGTTCTCCCGGAAACTGGAAATGAACCATTTCTGCAATCAACATTGGTATAACAAGAAGCCAACCAATCCATACCCATAATAACATCAAAATCTACCATTTTCAGCTCATTTAGATAAGCCATTGTATGACGGTCACAAATCACAACCACACAATTTGTATATACCCGTCTAGCTATCACTGGGTCACCGATGGGTGTAGACACTTCAAAAGGTTTAATTGGCTCGTGCTTCACCCTAAATCGACCGACAACATGGAGTAACATATAATGGTAGAATCTGGATCAATCAATGCATATACGTCATGAGAAAATACTGATAATATACCTGTGACAACATCGGGGGAAGACTCAAGATCCTGTCGTCCAACTAGTGCATAGATACGATGCTGAGGTCTACCTGAACTAGACGCTCCTCCTGATACCAAATCATAAGATCCAACCTAGGAAACTCTAGAAAACCCAAAGAACAAGAAAATCAAAACAAAGGGTGGGTGAAGAATAGAGATGGGAGAAGGGTAGATGGGTAGATACTAGACCCTTAAGATGGATTCTATGAACAAGGTTGGGTATATCAAAACCCTTTCAATTGGAATCAAAATCCTAAAAACCTAAGCAATTCGAATTTCAAGAATTGACTCAACTTGAATCCACAAATGAGCAATCTAGGCAAATTCAATGGAAAGTATTCAAGGTACAACTAAGAAATCACTTAGTTAATTAAGCCAAATAATCTATATTAGCTAAAAACTACTTAACAATATAATACCTCAATTTCATCATTATTCAAGCTAAGGAAATAAAAATGAGACAAGTTTCCGATTTATAGTCTATTTTACAACAAAGGCCTAAAGTGGCTCTTTATCATCCCCCAACACGGGTCTTCAACCATCTAGATGACTAAAAACTTGCAAATGTGGCCTCCAACTGTACTCTTGACCTTGAATTGCATTCTTGGTCCGAATTTGCCCACATAGATTTACAAAAATATCCCTCTTGCACTTTTTAGCCACTTTGAGATGTCTTCTCCAGTCTTCCAAGCCACCTTCCAAATGTTGTGAACTCTTGGCATCTTCTCTCTTAGCTCCTCAAATGCTTCTTTCTTCATGAATAGAGCTTGAAGGTCTTGAAGCTCCTTTGCTTGGCTCCGAATGAATGGCCTTGAGCTAGGTGGGGTCATATCAGGTGGGCCCAAGGAAGTCAAGAAGGTCAGAAAATTCGACCCAAGATCCAAGAAGTTCGAATACAAAACGTCATCAGTGAAGCAGATATAGGGTACAATTATACGAACCGTATAAATTTTATGGCCCGTAAAATTGGTTCGTAAAATTGGAGGCCACAAAAGTACCATACTGTTCCTGATATACGGTGAGAAAATACGGACCGTAAAATTTTTACGGCCCGTAAAATTTGTTCGTAAATTTGAGTCACAAAATTTTGAGTTGCTATTCCTATTTTACGATCCCATTTTACAGTCCGTCAATTATATACGGACCGTAAAATACCCCAATCCAAACCATGAATTTGAGGTACATTTTCAAGTCCAATTTTCATTTCATCTCAATTCATCTCTCAAAAATTTCCTTAGCCTTGATTGTTAAGTGATTGTGTCCCTATTCCTTAGGTAGGGAACAAAAAAAAAGTGTATAGAAATTTCAAAAATTTAGTTGTTTCAAATTGGTACCTTAGATCAATTGGGGCTTCACGGCCGCGTTTTCAAGTTATCACTTACCAGGGCCTGAAATTTTATTTATTTCTCAATTCTAGCATTCCATTTTCTTGTGTCTCTCAACTAGTAACCATTTGGTAGTTGTTCCTACTTGTGTTTACTAGTTCTTGTGTCCGCATTTCTTTCGTGCTAATTCTTTTTCAAGCTTTTCTCATTTTAACCTCGTTGAAACTTCTTTGGCTCAAGTCTTTTCGTTTAATCGAGTCGTCCGTCTTTAAATTAACAACACTTTATTCTTCCACAAAGATTAGCAACCTTGTGAATTGATTTGGATAAGCAGTTTTTGGCCAACTTTGGAAGAAGCTATAGGTTGAGAGGTAAGCTTGAGTGCAAACACGAGCATGGTGAGGAACTTTTATTATTAACTTGTTTGCTCATTTTGTAGGTACAAGAAAGGAAGGCATAAGGAGAGGAGAAATAAGGGATCACATTATCCATTGCCTCGGATTCTTGTGATGACATGGAAGGTTATGCCTCTAGTAATGGGGGATATGACTACGAAGATGATGGAGGCTATGAATATGAGGGTGATGGAGACTATGGAGATTATAATGGTCAATATGGTGTTGATAGTGCTCATGGACATAGTGACGAAGATGGTCCATATGATTATGAACAAAATGATGGCGAAGAGTACTACTCCGTGGGCGAATATGAGACAAATAGTTCTCAAGGGTCTTACGAAGAAGATGAAGGAGTAGAAGAGCTTTACAAAGAGCCCAATGGCGAAGATGAAAGCTATGAAGTGTCTCATGCTACACACTATGGACATGGAGGCGACTTAAGGTTTATTCCTTCCTCACACATACGTTATGAACCAATTGGTGGAGACTTGCATGAATTAGGATGTTGTGATGGATATATGACCTTATGGTTATGTGCTTTGTGGTGAATATGCCCGTGAAGATAGTGAATTTGAACATGGCCCTTGTGAGGAATCTTCTAGTAGGTATTCACGCATATTGACTTGTGATACTTCTTACTCCATGCAAAATGGTACAAGTGTGTGGGTTGGGCAAAGTAGGAGTCGTCCTAGAAAAGGTTGAGGGTATGCATTCCCTACTTCAAGAAATACTATGAATCAAGCTTCTTATCCTAATATGAAGATACCATGTTCTCAATGTGGCTATGATGTTGAAGGAAGGAGGATCGGAGTATTGAAAGGTGATGGAAGTAGAAAAAATGCAAGGTCTCAAGTGAGAAATGACCTGGAGAGGCGAATTCTTGAGACAAAGGTGAATTTACTTGGTAGTGTGGGGTATGTCCTTGTGTTGTATGATAGTAGCTATGGAAACTACCTTGCACCTCAAGTGGTTGAGACATTGGGTATTGAATGTGTGATGAGACGAGATCCTTACTATCAAGGAGGGCACTTGGTTAATAGGAGTGCAAGAATGTTCTTTACCCATGGCAAATACCAAGAGGAGGTTTGGTGTGATGTACTTCCACTAGTACAATTGTCACTGGGTTGTAATCCTTGGTTCCTAGAACATAAGGTTTCATATGGGCAAGAATGGTACAAGTATGTAGTGGACAAACAATGGAGGCCTTTCTTTCCACCTGTACTTCCTAAAGATGAAGCAAATATAAGTAAACCCTGTCCTATGGAAAGTGGTCCCGAAATCCCACAATGGGCAAAGAAGAATTTAGAAGAGATTCAGCTAAGGATGGAGCGCTTACGCAAGAAATAACAAATGAAGGTGAAGAAGTCTAAGCCTTGTGAAGCGAAAGAGAGGATTGAAGTGAAGGGTTTCCTCAATTTCGTGGCACTTGTCCCAACTCCCACGAAATTGAGAGAGAAAAGATTGAAGGAGTAAGGGAGCAAAAAGTGACAACTCTAGAGTGGAAAAAAGATAGGTTGTGAAGAGTGATGTGAGGGAGTTGTCACAACCCCATTCTAACCCTTGTAGCTTTTCTTTCTTCTCTAGTTGTTCTAACGATGGTGTAGGTATTCTTGAAAGCAAACCGAATGATGAAACTCAAACTTTGAAAGTTCGTGAGGTAGTTGAGAGCTTCCCGAATGAGCACATAGGCTCCCAAGTTGAGAACCACGGTAAAGAAGATACTTTGTGTGCGCTTCAAGGTAAAATAGATAATCTTAACACTCCAAATCTTGTGAATGAGCATGTTGACTTGAGTGTGAGTGATAGCTTAGCCTTATGTGAGCTTCATGAATCTTTACCATGTGTTGAGCTTAGATCTTGATTGAATGTTGACAATGTAGTTGATACGGGTGATCCAACACTAGTTGATCCTATTGATAACCATATTGATTCTTCTTGTGAGATCAATTTGTGTGCACCTAGTGTTGATCCATATGATTTACATGTTAATACATTGTCATATGAGTTGTTATGTCACCCAGTAGTTGATCCTACTGATGACCGAGTTGATTCTTCTTGCAAGATCGATTTGAGTCCAACTAGTGTGGATATTTGTCATGATCAATTTATTCGCTATGATAGCCCACTAATTGAGGAACCTTGTGATGTGCTTAATGACCCTCAATTTAGTGATGATGTTGATGTAATTGATCTTGTGGATACTCATGTAAATGAAAATGCGTTGAAAGGTGACATTTGTCTTTTTGAGAATGAGATTGCATGCTTTGACTCTTCATTGTTCATTGATTCGTCTCTCTTTAAGGACAATGTCTTATTTGATATTGACATGACTTGTGGAATTGATGTACCTAGTGGGGTTATGGTAATGTTGAGAATGTAGCCATCCTTGGAGGCTACAAAGTGTTTTGTAACCTACTATGGGATGATGATGAGCTTAGTCTTGATGACACACATGGGGTGGGTGAAGTTCTTGACACCATCCCCGATGACGAGGGATCCTTCTTGAGGGTTTGTGACCCACTTTATGGACCAATGTCAAATTTCAGAATGGCTTCCGAAAGTAAAGAGTGCTCTTTAAAGGGGCAATTTGAAGGAAAATACACACCTTCTTTGGAAGGACTATGCCTGCATCTTCTAACCTAAAGAGGTGGGGGATGCTACTGTTAGCTTGGCATAGGTTCAAAGAGCCTAAAGGTAAAAATCCTTCTTTTGATGAACTTGATTATGTGATTAACCTTTTTGTGGAGTTTCATCAAAGGAGGAGGCTTGAAGAGGATACCTGTTACACCTCGAAAATTTTCCCTTAGCGTACAGTGAATGGACCAACGAAGGGCAGGATGAATACGAGGCTTGGAAAAGAA
>NC_081350.1:1089950-1095776 GCF_029784015.1 Lycium ferocissimum
CACTCAAATTTGAAAACAAATGGATACCTGAACACGGGTTCCGGCGGGAAGGGGCAGGTGAGGATCGGACTCCATAGTCCATCTACTTTTTTCGTCCCGGACCCGTTTGCACAGGTAAACACCACCATTGACATCGTGCGGAATGACATCATAAATTATCTACAAAATGGGACTTTCCTTGAAGATATCAAAGCCACATGAGCTATGAGAGTCTAAGTTGCGAGATATTGCATGCATGAAGGAGAGTTGTATCGCAGGTCATACCTTGGCCCCCTGGCCAAATGTCTGGGACCAATAGAGGCAGAATATGTGATAAGGGAAGTACACGAAGGCAGTTGCGGCAATCATTCCGGGTATAAATCACTAGTTTAGAAGATAATAAGGGCTGGATACTATTGGTCCCAGATGGAGGAAGACGCCAAAGCCTTCATTCAAAAGTATGACGAATGTCAATGACACTCTCCTATGATCCACCAGCTTGTCGAATTGCTCCACTCAGTAGTAGCCGCATGTCCCTTCTTAAAATATGGGATGGATATCATGGGACCATTGCCGGGGGTCGCGAGGAACGTAATATTTCTGCTGGTATTGACAGATTATTTTTTAAAGTGGGTGGAGGCAAAGCTATATAAAAAGATCTGAGAGAAGAAGGTGATAGACTTCATCTGGGATCATATGATATGCAGGTTCGGGGTGCCAAAGGAGATAACATGCGATAATGGTCCTCAGTTCATTGGGGCGAAAGTCACCCAGTTCCTGGAAGGGTTGAAAATCAGGCGAATAGCCTTTTCGCAATACCATCCGTGCACAAATGGGCAAGTAGAGTCGACTAACAAAATTCTGGTCCAGAACATTAAGAAGAAGCTAGAAGACGCCAAAGGAAAGTGGCCAGAGGAATTGCTCGGGGTTTTATGGGCATATAGAACTTCAGCTAAAACAAGCACCGAGGAAACTTCATTTTCCCCGATATATAGGGCCGAGGCCTTGATACTTGTGAAAATCGGGGAACCTAGCATCAGATATAACCAAACCACAGAGGACTCCAATAAGGAAGCAGTGGCGGTCAGTTTGGAGCTATTCGAGGAACGCAAGGAAATGGCCGTCGTACGGATGGTAGCACAAAAGCAGAGGGTGGAAAGATATTTCAATATAAAAACAAATTTGAGGCATTTTGGTTAGAGACTATGTTCTCCAAGGTCCCATTTGCAACATGGACGTAAATGGGGCAAATTGGGTCAAATCGAAGGCCATATCAAAATATAAGGGTCGACCAGGGATCCTACCGGATCAAAGGCGAGCATGGAAAGCGTTGAAGAATAACTGGAACGTCAACCACCCCAAGAGATTTTACCTCTGAAAGGACAACAAGTATGGTCTATATCATTTATCTTGTACTAACTTGCTTCCTCTCCCTGGCAGGGACTACCCCTGGAAGAGAATCTCCCGATCACTAGAAGGAGAGCCAAAGATGCGCATTGCACTCTTTTTCTACAGGTTTTATCAAGGGTTTTGAGGGGTTTTAAGAGGCAATAATCCAAAGCGTATCATACTCAACCAATATCGGAATTTTCGAGAAGCTAGTCGGGTATTGACCCAATACTCGAATCCTCGGGACGCGCATTCGAGTATCGGGGAGAAAAGGGGTACCATGAGAACCGGGAGGGCCCCCAATCCGGACTTTCTGGAGACATGCCCTGTGAACTGAGCTGACAATCAACGGCCACGCCTCGTTCTCTCTTTTTGTACATCTTACCAAAATTTTGTAAGACTGTTGGAAAGCCACCTAGTAATTGGAATTGGTGTAATTACTACCCTAGTAATTACCAGCCTAGTAATTACACGTATTGTAATTACAACGAATGTTTGTTTGTCATAATAATTACGTGTAATTACAAGTGTGTTCTTTGATTGCACAAGTGTAATTACACAATTAGTTTGATTTAAAAATAAAATTTAATTATAAAAAAATTTAAAATTAATATTTAAAAATATTTTCCTTTATAAATGATATTAAATTAGTTATTCAATAATACATTGTTCTTGAAAATATGCTAATTAATAATCATATATTTGTAACTAATATTGTAAAAAATAATTGATATACAATATATTTTCAAATTAATAATATTTTAATTTTAATTGATTATAAATATTAAAAGCATACCTTTTTTATGAGAACATCATAAGATTGGATGTTTGACAATAAAATAATATTTATAAATATAATGCCATAACACTATTCAAACATTTGGCAATAATTTTATCAACTGTAAGTGAAAAATAAACAACATGCAATGTGAAATAACAAGTCAATAGTACTAAAGCAAATATTTTTAAAATCGAAAATATAACCTAAATTCAAAATCCAAAAGAATATTTTTAACATGATACTCTTATGTCAAATTCTAACGCTACATAAGTAAGTTTCAACGTAACATAAGTAAATACTCCTATAATTCAAAAGAAATGAAAAATATAAGTCAATAACCTCATTCACAACGAAATTCTACATTAATAACGTCACTTTTTATATGTCAAGTTTGCTAATGACTCATTCTTTCTAATATTAAGAGATGTAGTTTAAAAAAATTGAATATTAACACGGTTATGCTAAATGAATAAAATTAAAAATTAAAAAAAATACGAGCAATTACATGGAACCACAAGAAGTAAAAGTTGGGAATGAGAAAAAGAAAATGAAATATAAATTTATAAAAAGAAAAACATATTTTAAAAAATACAAATAATTAAAAAGTAAAAATAAAAAAGGAATTAAATAATAGAAGTAAAAAATAAATTAGAAAAGAAAAGAAATTAAAATAAAATAAAAATAAATTAAATAGTAGAAATAAAAAATAAAATAAAAAGAAAAGAAATAAACTAAAAAGTAACACTGTAATTACAGGGTGTAATTACACCCAATTCTCAGGCCTCCCTTGAGAATTGGAGAGTGTAATTACACCCTCTCAATTACACTCAATTCCCACCAAACTGTGTAAATTACCGGTCAAACAAACAGTCAAAACCGTAATTACACCCAATTCCAATTACCTGGGCGGCTTTCCAAACAGGCCCTAAAAGCCCTGAAAAGGTTTATGTATCAATAGGATGGTTTGTACATACAAACTTCAAGAATGAAATAAGAATCCTCACTTATTCCCCAGCTATTGTTAGCAAGACGTCTTTTAAACTCAAAATGTTCGGGGCAAAATCGAACTTGGAGGCCGCACGGCCCCGAAAAATTGCTTCAAACACATGACACAGCCTTAGAGCCTCAGAGTGTGCCGGTTCCATGAACCTTTGTGCCATTAAATAAGGTCGAGACGTCCTCCTCATAAGCACCGAAACTAAAGACCTTCCTTTATTGCGAATCATACGATTAATTCCCGATCGCAAAAAGTGTTTCCGAAGTGACATGCCGATTGAGTTAAAAATGATGACCTCAAACACAAAACGCAAAAAAAAGGCATGCACTAGTCAACATTTCCTAACTAAAACACCAACACCCGAATATGAACATAGTTCGGTAAGACGGCATAGCGGTCATGCCCCGACGTTAAGTGTTAAAAATATAAAAGCAACAGTTACTCATGACCACGATTGTTGCAAGCAAAACACATGTCAAAGCGTAAAAACGAACACAAGGCTGAAAGTAAACAGGATGATGCCATTTATCATAAAAATAGAAGGTGAAAAAGACCGAGAGCTCAGACAATAACATACAAGGGGCACACAGGCCCCAATATCCGATAAGACGGGCGAAAGTAACCAAACATTAAATGGCACGCAGGCCAAAACATTCAGCAAGGGCACGGAGGCCCGCAAATTAAAGACATAAGCTAAGCAGGGGGAGGAAAGTCTTCACCGTCCGAGGAACTGGCAGAGACATCGGAAAAAGAGGATGGCTAGTCACAAAGGTCATCCAAAGCTACCTCAGCGGCCGCCACCTTCATATCGACATCTAACAGGGCTGAAGAGATGTTTGTAATACAGCCCTCATAAATGTCACAATCCAAACCGATGAATCGTGACGAGTGCCCGACCTCTATTGACCAAGCACCCCTATACTTGTGCTCGAGCTTCTCGAAAGATAGGGTGGCCCTTCACGACTTATAACGAATTATACCGACTTATACAAGAACAACATCAAAAGATAAGACAAGAACTATAAACCATCCGTGCTTTAAAATTAATCCGAAAACAAAGGAAGCCACGGGGCCTACTATTTTAACAAAAAAAGAAGAGAGCCGATAAGGCAACTCGCGTATCAACTACGAACTATCTATGACCTCTAACGGAATGAAAACTATAGAAAGGATGGGACGGCCCCGCCATACCCTATTGCATATACATCTCAAAAAGCATCCCAAAATAGGGCCCCCCATCAGGGAGCGCACAACTCCCGCCGGGAAGTCCCCCGGGACCCCTCCTCGTTCCCCCGAACCCGGGAGAAGGGGCCCCCGAGCAATGGGGAGCGACGGATAATGTCCGATTGGGATAAAAACATCAAGATATAAGAATCGGAGAGACTAAAACGAAAGCAAATCTAAAATTTTCGAATACCGTGGGAACTCCAAATCCGAAAACCCCGTAAACATCAAGTCCTGGGGGCCCCGGATATGCATAGGTATAATATAACCTAGGGGAGGAACGTACCGCCCGATCCATATCCCCAGTTAGTGCCCGGGAAAAGCCCCGATCCAAAATCATAAAATAGTACCCAGGAACGTAGGCCCCTCCATATATATTATTTTCGGGCACGGTGTGGGAAAGCGTATATAACGCCTATCCCCTTTCCCCATACCCCAAAACATATAATAGCGTGTTTTAACGCCTTTCCGGTCAAAAGGTCAATATGCTATGTAAATGAAGCAATGCTAAGACAATGAGTAACAGAACTCCGGGGACATAAGGTCGTATATATAACTCTTTTTGGGTAACATTATTAAATTTGGGAAAACTGGGGCCCAAAGAAAATCATATAAAAAGTAAAGGATCATCAAAGAGGGTACTCCTAGTCTTCAAGAGGAATAAAAGGAAGCTCGTTTATACGTTTTTCGTTCATATTATAAGATCTCCAAAATGAAAGAAAGGCCCCTTAACATACCTTGAAGCATATCTAATCATCCAACTTCTATTCTCGGGCTCGTAAGTCTACAATCAAGATAACATAGGCCACAAATTTGACCATTTACATCACTTGCTATCCAATTCAAGTGCAAAAGGAACTTAACAAATTTCGGGCAACATCTCCTTCGAATCAAAAATTCCTCAAATTCCAAATTAAACCCAAAAAACAACAATAACATCAACAATAACAATATAATCTTCTATCAAAAAAATAATCAATTTACTCCAACCTCTCAAAACCCCCTTGTCTCACCCTAACCTTTTTTCAACTTCAAACCCTTTTAAATATGTTTCCTTTACTCAAAACCACTAAGATTTTTAATAATCAACTCAAAAACAAAGGTAGGAATCATATACATCCCAGGAGTCAGTTCCAAAAATCAAACCCCCCCCAATTCCCAACTCCAAAATTCAATAAAACCTAGGAGCAACCTTTTTCTTCACTAGGGGGTTTTTCGGGCTGGGCTTACTAAATTCTCCAATAAGATGGAAAATATAGAGAGGGAAAAATTCTAGGGCTTTCTGTTTTTGGGGTGAAAATAAAGGATAAAATGGGGGCAAGATAAAAAAGGAACTGAAAGTTCCAAAATGCGATCCATAGACGGGTCACGGGGCTCGACGTGCCCCCCCCGTCGACCCCACCGAAATTTTGAGGGGCGGGGGGGAGGGGGACGGGCACCACGACGGGTCGTCGAC
>NC_081350.1:1095876-1159585 GCF_029784015.1 Lycium ferocissimum
TATATTTCGTTTTGCATACTCGTAATATTCGTGACCCCCTTTCTTCGGGGGGTTTCTCCCGCGCGGTCAAACTATTTGGATGATTCCCCCGGGGTTTTTTTTGAGGAGCGCCCCTTGCCGGACCCTCCTTTTGTTCGGTTTCGCAGTGCTTTGTATATGTTTATTCACGGGACGGGGGGGCCGTGTCTATGTTTCTTTATGACTCGGGTCGAGACATATATGTGTGGGAGGGTATTCCCCTTCCGTTTGTAATTTGTGATTGGACTCCCGGTATTTTATTTTATCGGTTATTTGTGATTTTGTCGTTTTTGATAACGTATGTATATGTACATTTGTGATAGTTGGGGGGCGACGTTCCACTATTACGTATATACTTTTACCCGTATGATATAAGTTTTTTAACTATTTCGTTTGGGGAAACGGGGGTACGAGTCCCCGGGTGGGGCCTAGTGCGGCCTTGGGGGGGGTCGTGACACATCTTAAGAAACACGGACCCACTCAAACAAATCATCAACCCCGGGGGGGGATATTTATTCTTGATGGTTACCTTATTCTCGGTAATCAATGCCCCCTTTCCCATCCTCCTTTTTTCCCCAAAAACAATGGGCCCCCCCGGGGGTATGTCGGGCCTAATAAACCCTTCTCTAAAAAATCTCCCCCTCTCTTTTTTTTTCAATTTGCGGGTGTCATTAGGAGGAATAGAGATAGGTATTCCCAAAAACAAATCAATAGCAAACCCCCTCCCGCGGGGGAAAGATCGGGGCTCTCGGGAAACAAAGCCCTAACCCCGGGAAGAAGAATGGGGCCTCCCCTCAAATCATGAAACGGCCCGGGATGAAAATACCCCCCTTTCGATCATTTTTCGGCCCGAATGAAAAAACACCCCCGCGATGGGGTTTCCCCCCCTTTTTCCCGGTTCCCCAAAATTGGAAACGGATATCTTCGACCAACATTAGCAAAAAAGAAGCTACCCAAATCCCCCCATAATCACTCCCGCATATCTAACTCTAAAATCCCTTAGTACGGGCCCTAATAATCACGAACAATCTCTAAAAAGGGGCGGCATAACGGGCCCCTCGGGTAGCTCCCTCAAAAGCTCTTCGGTTCGATTTTATCCCTTTTTATTAGCAAAAAGGGGGGAGAAATTTTGATAATGTAGAACCCGGGGTCAATGGGTGCCACTCTCGGAAAACCAGTTCCCCAAACATTGGCGACGCCCCGGCCCCGGGGGGCCCAAATGCGTTCAAGGACCCCAAACCGGGAACCCCCCGCCCCCCCGCGCCCCGGCCGATGCGGCAACCTCCCCCCGCGGGGCGCAGCCGGGGGATGAAGATAAACCCCCGGCCGCCCCCGGGGGAGCCCGGCCCCGCCCCCTCTAAGGAAACCTCATCGGAGGCCCGCCCGAAGTAAAGCACGCCCGGGGCCGAAAACATTTCCCCCGGGGGTGTTTCTCCCCAGGGGGAACACGGAGGTCGGGGGTCTCTCGGCTGGACCCCCGCCCACCGGGCCCAAAAACCCGGAGCTCGGCCCCCCCCGAATCCCCGCACCTCATCTCCTGGGTACGGGGGGTGTGCCTTTCCCGGCGGGAGGATTCCCCTTTCTCGTGCGGGCGTCCCCGCCCCCGACCCCGGATGATCTAGCCCTCTTGGGCGGCCCCTTCATCCCCTATCGGGCGGCGCCCCGCTTTGTCCTCCCCCCGGGAGGCCCGTATAGGGGCTTCCATCGGTGGGGGCCGCCTCACCGGGTCCAATCGGTCCACCCCCTTTTCGGTCCTGGGGCGCGCGGCCTTTGCAGCATTCCGGGACCCAAACTCTAACGTCTGGGGGTGCCTCCCCCTTCTTCCCCGAATCTTACCCCGCCTCGCCCCCCGTGGGGAAAAATGGGCCGGGAAAGCCCTAAACTCCCCCTCCCGGGGGGGGCACCCCGCCTCCCGGACGATCCCACCCCCAAAAAAACCCGCTACTCGTGCAAACCTGACGCCATCTCCGCTCTCTGGGAACACAATCAACGAGGTACGCCGTTCGGATGAACCGTGGGGGTCCCCGGGGTTTTTGACAAAAAACTCGGGGGCCCCAAAGTGAAAACCCGGGGCCCCTCGACATCGGCTGTCCGCGATCCTCCCCTTTGTTTTGGGACCCCCCGCCAAGGGTCAAAAATGGGGGCCCCCGCGGGGTCCCTATCCCCCCCGGGCCCGGGGGCCCAGGCGGATCGGTCCCCGGGGGGCCCCGGCGGGGAGCCCCCCCTTTTTGCCCCCGGGCGCTCCTCCCCCCGGCGGGGGCGCGGGGCCCACCCCCGGGAGGCACCTTTTCCCCGGTCCCGGCCGACCCCCTGTGGGTCACCCCGGGCCCGGGGCCCCCCCCGGGGCCCCCCCGGGGCGGGGCCTTTTCTGGGAGGCATCCGAAAACATAACACTTCGTCGAAAAGAGTCACCCCCGAAAACCCGGGCTCATCGCACGATCTAAGATCGAAGGGAAAACAAAATCCTAAATGTCCCGAGCCTCCGTTTATGTTTGGGGGCACAACACCCGTAAACAAGACTTCCCGACACTTTTTAACTTCGGGGGAAACCGCTCCCTCCCCCTCCCGGCCAGGGGGGCGCGGGTGCGCCCGTTGGGGCCCCAAAAAAAATTCTGATGGGGGCGCAAAAAAACTTTTACAAAATTTAAATATCAAACGGCCCATTATTCAAACTGCCAAAAAAAAAATCAAACACAACCGAGTTTTTCAAAACGGCGGTATCAAATGGCGCCGGGCCCCAAAAAATATACAAATGCAAGCCCACGATTTACGCCTGGGAAAGCCGAACATATATCATACAACCGGCAATAGGGAAACCCCCTACATGTCCCGGACCTCTAACGGGCAAACTAATGACGGGGGGCCCCCCCACCCCCAAAAAAAATATATACAAAAACACGAACGAATAATCCCAAAAAGGGGACCCAATGGGGAGCCTCCAAAGCGAAGGGGGGTCCTAAAGGTGGATCACCAAACCCCCGTCGTACCGGGGGAAACGGCCCAAAAAAATGACGGAAATGTCGATATAAAAAGGAAAAAATAGATACAAATCGAATCGTAATCAAAAGAGGTACGAAGAAAAAAAAATAAAATTTACTTTTAAAAAAAATCGCAAGGGCACGAAAATGGGGCCCCATCGCCATCCAAAAAAAGGGAAATTTTAAAACCCGTATCCCTCATATCATACACCAAAAACCCCCACATAACACCAAATTAAGCGAAACCACCCCCCAGGGCTCGGGGGGCCATAATCACGGATAAACCCGGGATAACAAAGTGCGCACGACAATGTAACTCTACGGACTTGCCAAGGATATAATGTAACGACGAACGGAGTCGTGAGTAACCATATGTGCATAAAATCATTATCATAGACTCAAATGATAAGTAAAATGACCATACTTAAAGTCGGGATATTAGTCATATCATATTTTGTCACAAGTCATCGTAAGAATTACAAGAAGAGTCGCGGGGCCTACGGACGGTGTTGACCCGAGTCGGCCCGCCTATGAAAAACATACATTATCATACATCATACAATCACCTACGAGAGCATATCGAGGCAATCCGAGCCTTTCGTGAAAGATACGAGCGTTCGTAGTTATGGAACTTAAAAGCCAAACTTTTTGTGCAAAAGTTGAAAATCAAATATTTCAAAGGCATAAAGGCTAATATTTCATCATACCAACATACGAATTTTCCAAGAAACGAATAGAGTCATAAACATGCTCGGATTAGAAAATAGAATTTCTATGCTCCGTGTCATAGCCTATTTGTAACTAAGGCATGCCAAAGAAGAAAAAGAATGGAGCTTTACATACCTAAATACGCACTTTCAACGCTAGCTCAAACTCAAGACAAATCCAACCTACATCTCGGGCTGCCCAAGATCTACAAACAAGTCATAATATGCCAAACATTAGCTAGCGACATTTGGGCTTTTAATTCCAATTTAGCCCTTAATTCTACAGAAATTTGGGCAGCATTTCCGTAAAATTGGCCAACCCGAGAATTTAACTCGGCCAAATCAACAATAACAACCAACCTAGCAACAACAATAAGCAATCCGAAAGGCAATACAACATTAGTATCTCTCTTTTTCGTCATTCAACAACATTCATAAATTCAATTCAACGGCTTACCTTCAAGCCAACATCCACGCTTATACATTCAAATACTAACCCGAACCTATACCAACAACATCCAAAGACATTTCAATCAATTCATACAACATTTCAAACAATCCAAAAATTGCTCCAATCTACCGAAAACAGCCCCAAACCCGAGACACCACTATAACATATTCCTCATTTCCAAATCATGATTTGCACCAATAATTCACATTCTAACAATGCTATTCTCATCAATATACAAATTACATTAAATGTACAATAACCTCCAAACCAGCCCATACAATTACAACATCAAACTTGAATCATTAAAAGCTCATTTCCAACATAGAATTCATTACGACGACCACTAAAACACTAAGCGACATTAATGCGTTCTTTGTCATATTCCATGACCCATTTTCGGCCAACACAACATATATACATATTGATGATTCTCATTCATTCTTCACCCTACAATGATCACAACATGCTAACTAAGATCAATTCATTGCTTCAATACCACACAACACACACACCTCGCTACGGCTAACACACCATACGCACAACTCACTTCCAACATGCCATATTTCATGATTTTCATCCATTTTAACATACTACAACATGCATACAACCTTTATAACACATAAAACATAATTGATTCTTACCTTTCTTCTTGAACTCCACAATTTGCCTAGGGTTTGCGATACACAACGGATGGTTGGATGACCCGAATACCCTTCCACACTACTTGGGGACCTCGACTTAGTGGATTAGCACCAAAGAAATAATTTTGGGATGGCTTGAATTGAAGTTGGTTTTTCTCCTCTTTGGCTGAGAGCAAGCTTGTTGTTCTTCAACTTTCTTGAAAATTTTCTAAGTGTTGGAAATGAATAATGAAGACTAGTTGATCATCTTTTGTGCTTATATGAATATTGTCCAAGTGTCCATGGCCCACACAAGTGTTGGACCAATTAAAATTGTTCACAATTTGTGTGGGCCAAACCCCACACCACACGGCCAACCATAGAAAAAATGCATGATTTTCAAGTTCCATAATTTTCAATTTTGGTCCCAAATTTTCCTAATTGTTCCATGCCAACAAATTCATGCACAACTTATGTCTCAAAATAAAATCGGAGGTCAAAAATCCCGACTTTGCATCCCGGAATGGTTTTGGCCCTAACTTATCATAGTTACACCGAATTGTCCCGATGTACAAAATACGGGACATAACAACTGCCATGGCCGTGGGCTGCCATGGCTGGTTGGTGGAGTATTTCTTTCAACAATTTGTGAAGATGAAGTGATTAAATGAGTCATCACCAAGCTTTAATATGCCACCAGCCACAATGACATGTGTCCCACTATGGCATGGACCAATCAGATTTGGCCATGTTGTAGTGGGGCCCACTTAGTACACTAATTAACTTAATTAATCATTAATCCCCACCTAATAATCTAATCATGGTTAATTAATCCCTAATCTCCACTAATACTTCTACACTAATTGAAATTAGCTAGCAACCGTGCAATATAAAAAAAATCGGGATTAAAAAGTCCTTGTCTCATATCCCAAAAATAATCTTGTCCTTGAACTTATGTCGATTAGCTTACGAATAATCCAACGTACAAAAATACGGGATATAACACCATATCGAGAACTCACGGCCAACATATACATATAAGCATAAATACTGAGAGTAGCAACGCAAGCCGATTAGGCCACTACATGTACTGTGCAGCAGAACAAGTGCTAACGAGGCTGCATAACATCACGGTTACATATCACTGTCTACAGACCTCTATAAGATACAGACTGTAGAAGGGACAAGACAAGGCCCTGCCATACCCAAATTTGTACATATGAAGATAACATACGAAAAGGGCGTAGCTCGGTCCAAATAGGGCTTGCTTTGGTTGGAGCCCGGAAAGAGGCCCCTGCGATCGGCTCACTTGGGCGGCTATGTACGAACTGCGAGCATGAACACAGCGTCCACAAGAAGGGACGTCAGTACGAACAGAGTACTGAGTATTTAAGGCATGAGTAAAAGCGTAGTAAGAGATACAGAGCATGAATAATAACATGATGGAAATATATAGCATATCGTGAGATAGAAGAGTAACCTGCACCTCTGAGTGCCTTTTAAGGCGGATACGATGCATGCTTAGCTTTTCATAAAATCTTTCTCATACATATGTATCATTAGTGCTATGAAACGTGCAGCCCGATCCATATCTACACATATATAATAGTGCCGAGGAATGAACAGCCCGATCCATTTAACCATATATCCCGCGTCCGGGCATCCCGCGTCCGGACATCCCGCGTCCGGGAGGATATCATAATATACCAACTGATCAGGTGACTATGTGTCTATAGTGCCTCACCTTTCCCTATATCCTCTATATACATATACATATGTCATATACATATATAATATAAGTAGCATGCATGAGAGTCTAAAGAAAGCTATATCTCTATCGGAGTGATGTAAGGTCGGTAACCTCTGATTATTTATGGAATAATCATGGTTGTCATGTCTCACCTTGAAGGAACTAGTATTACGAGGTGAGACTATCAATGAAGAATAACATTAAAGGGAAGCATAGAATAAGATCATAAATCTCATAAAGCGTCAGTTTATACACTTTGAAATCTCTTGAAAAAGAGTCATTATCAAAGAATAAAATTGAGGATCAAGAAATAGTTCAACATTCTCATATTCATATTGAATTCACAACTTGAGACTTTTAAACGTGAAACCATTCTCATCATAATCATCATAGAAATATTCTCATCTGTGGCATCATCGTCATCATGATAAAAAAAAACATGTCCATCGTTGTTGTCATAAGAGCTTACGGAATCATATATCTCTGGTTTGGAAAATACGGGCATTTTGAAAAATATTTATGGATTATCGGGAAAGGAATCATGCCTTTGAAAAAAAGGGACGAGCCTTAACATACCTGTTCTGCCTACGCTTATCCGTCCGATCCCGCGAGTCTACCTATAAGACATTCGTACTATGATTAGGCTCGTTGTTATGTACTTATCTTAAGCCTTCAAACAAATCTTTTTAAAATCGGTCGAAATTTCAGCAGCATCTCCTCTGTTTATGTGCCTAGCCCGGAATTCCAACTCAGCAGCCAACAACAACAACAATAATACCAACATTAACCATAATATTTCCAATACCAAAATATTTCATAAACATCCCATATGGTGTTTGTCCCCTATTTCCACCACAGAATTATTTTATAACCATTTAACAGCTCCATCTCCGTAAATAACCCAAGATTAACGTTAATAATAAGAGATTCATACCTTTCTCTTGATAATATTGCTATATGCTTACTCCTCCACCTTGAGCTTAAGCCACAACGCGCCACTACACAATTTTGTAGTTGCAACTATATGCTGTCTGGATCGAAATTTGGGAATTATACCTGGTTTGGGCTAAAAAGTGAGTGTTTGAATGTTATGGAAATTTTCAGAAGATTGGAGAGGATTTTAGGGTGTTTGGTTGAAGAAATAAGGGGGGTCTCCCCTTTTTAACCTGGACCGACTTAAAATTTACTCAGCGCAATCACGCTGCCACGTGGCGGTTCGTGCTGAGTTGCAGGGTCTTGCCCTGCGCGTTTGCGCCACCTTCTGGCGGGTTCGCACAGGGTTAATTTCTTTCCCTGACAATCGATCTTACAACATGCATAACATTTGATCCCGATATCATATGAGAGCCCACGACCTATAGTTGGAAAGCTATTTCAGTTATCTACAACTTTTATCTTTGGTGTTTTTCCAAATTCCAAACTTATAATGGCGCTTTAGCCTCTTCAAGTCAGATTGTCCGAAAATATTTCCTTAAATCATTCCTTTGGAGGGCTTATGCCCATATTTGGCTTAAGGGTCCTTCTTAAGACTTGCTCAGCTTCCCATGTACTACTCATATAATTGTTCGTATGTCTTTTATAAAACCCCGGTGTGTGGACCCCCTTAGCTTACAGTAACGAGGGTTTTTCATCAAGTAACATATGAACTGATTCACCCCATATGGTCCTCGAATGTTATACATATTTATATATTCTTATACTCAGATCATATAATCTTCATCCCTAATCCTTGTATGCCTTTACTCTTCTCTGAGCTCGTAATAAGTTGTCTCTAATCTTAGTAGCGCGAAATTTTTTGGGGTATAACATCCTTCCCCCCTTAGAAACATTCGTCCTCGAATGTCATAGTTTGTAAACCCAAGACATCATCTTTGATTCCCCAGAGCGGTTATCCTCCCCTTAGAGTCCGATTACCATTTGCTTAAACTATAACTTGGGCCAGTCTCTTTTCACTCTACCTTAACTCTTTTATTGCCTTCAGTCTTCTTTGTCCTCATGTACATGATCAGAAATTAACTAGTATCTCGCTCTCGTTCTTTCTCCATTATCGTAGTCTTGACTTGCCGTACCGTAACTCTTCATTATCCTGTAAGTACTCCCTTTTTCTCGCTCTTTGTTTGTGGGAAATTACCTTTTTCAAATGCAGCCCCTTTTCGGGCTCACTTCTTCGATGTCATCTAGAGCTATCCTTTTTGTACCCGTTGATCTTAATTATGTACTGTACTGACACCTTGTCACAATCTCTCTTACCCTTACGTTCCAAACGTTTATCCAACATTACTTTGTCGCTAGTGAGCATAATAGTTATGTTCCTTAAGTTATTTTCCCCAGTTCCTTTCCAAGACCAGTTATATCAATATCCAAAATACGTATGTACGTAATGTTTCTTCACTATTTATTATCCTTCGCAGTACAGTTACACTTATAGCACTCGTAATCCGAGTTCAAACAAATTTCATAACCACAACATCTTTGAGCTCCTGCCACAACTTTTTCCTTAACTTTCTTCCCTCACATCTCGTGATACAATCCCAGAAGCATAGGACTATGGTAATTCTTCCATTACGACTCTCTTGCAACGCAAGTATATTTATCTTCAATTCTCTTGTTGTCTTTTCGGTGTGGCCTTCTTGCAATTGTAGTTAGGCATAACTCTACGTTGATGGTTCATATAATTCCATAGTATATGCTCTCATGTTCAGTATAATTAGTGATCCGTGAGATGTTTTCTAATATCCGGTGGTACAGCTCTCTTTCCATTCATAAGAGCAGCGTTCTTCCTTTCTTCGAAAATTGCCAAACTACCAACCGTTGTTCCTTTTGTTACAATTTTCATCTCTTCCGGCGCTAAATTTCCCTTTTTGTTGTCATCCCAAGTGTCCGTTGGGTTCGTCATTCTCTCCATTATCCTCTGCGGACTTAGCTTGGAGACCTTTTGTTATATCCCGCATTTTTGTACGTCGGGACATTCCGGACTAATTGCGGAAAGTTAAGGACAAGAGGATTCCGGGATGCGAAGTAGAGATTTTAACCACGATTTACTTCAAAGCATGAATTGTTATGATTTTATTGGCATGATACATTATGGAATTAGGGATTAAAAGTGGATTATGGAAAGTTAGATATCTCATGAAAAATTTGGGGGCCAAAAGTTAATTTTTGGAAAGTTAAAAATTCATGAAAAAATGAGGCCATGTGGCCGTCCACCTAAGGTTTGGGCCATGGCCACATGGATGTTTTATATAAGTGAATTAAGATGACAATTATCTCATACTTCATCACTTTTACCTCTAGAAATTTCAAGAAAATTTGAGAGCAAACTTGAAGGGCCATTCGGCCAAGAAGAGGGAGAAGCGAGCTCAAGAAAAAGTGATAAAAAAAATAATTTTCTCTAGCAATTCTACTCCTTATAAGGTGTATAACAACGTGGTGGAGTCGTTGGAGTGGTAAAAACAAGCGTTGGTTCAAGCCGCAACTCGTAGCCAACTTGAAGAGTTAAGTGAAAGAGGTATGATTTAATCTTAATTTTCATATGTTTTGGATGATTTGTGTATGTTGTGAAGTGTGGAAATGAATGAAATATATGAGAATATGGAGGTTGAAGTGTAGCCGTGTGTGTGTGTATGTGGCCGTGTGATATGTGTTGTGTAGGAGGAATGATTAATTAATTGAATTTAGCATGTTTGTGTGTTGTTGTAATGTGTAGAAAATGAATGAAACTCATGAGGCTATATGTGTTGGTGTTTGGCCGTGTAGGGGCTGGTTGGTAAGCAAGAAATGAACTAACGTTATTTAGTATTTTGGTTGGCGTCGTTATGAATTCTATGACGTGGAATGAAGGTTAATGATCTTAGTTGAAGTTAAAAACCGTGTGGGCTGATTTGAAGTTAATGTGATCTTATTATGGTTTCTTGAATTTATGGAAATAATGTTGTCAATGTGTGAGTTGTTAGTGTAGTTTATGAATTTGGAAGGAAGGGAACGTGTTCATGTGGTGTTGTCGGGTTGGAGAAGTTGCGGGTAAAGTAATGCTTTTGTTGGAGAGTTGGAATTATTGTGCGAGTTGGTTAAAGTATTCTTGAATGTTGTTTGGATGGTTTTTGAATATATGAACTTGAATTGAACATAATTGGCATGTTGTCGAAATATGAGGAGAAGAATTATTAGCGATATAATGCGTTTGAATTGATTGTTAATGTTATTAAAATGGTTGTTGGTATTGTCGTTGAAGAATTAGCCGCAGTGGAATTCTCGGGGTTGTTGTATTTACGGGGGAAGTCTTTGCCCAAATTTACGTAGAAATTGGGTAATGGTTTGGAATTGAATTTCCTAAATACTTATAGCTAATGGTTGATATTCATTGACGTCGTGTAGACTTTGGAGAGCGAGGTCCGAGTTTGGATTAGCTTAAGGAACGGCCAAGGTATGTAGAGCTTACCTTTCTTTCTTTGGCATGTCTTAGAATAATAAGCTACGACACGATTCCCGAGGTAATTCCACTCTGGTGATCCGAGCAAGTCCATGATTCTTATTTTCCTCTTGATAACCATATTCTTAGTGAAGTCGAATTATGGTTCTTATGTCTTTGTATGACTAAATTTTTAAAAAAAAAAGTTGTCTTAAAAGAACTTTGTTCCTAAACGAGTCTGAAACTACGAACGTCCGTAACTTTCACAAACGGGCTCGGATCGCTCCGAAACGCTCATAGGAGGTTCCATAATGTATAACATCCCCAACTTTCATAGGCGGGCTCGGGTTTGGTTTAACACCTATCCGTGGGCCCCCGAGACTTTTCCATGCTTAGACTTAATAATTTTCCGTAAAAAGACTTAATGTGATTATCGTTTGAACCCTCGAGTATGATTACCTACTTTTAACGAGTTTGAAATGAGAATTGTTATATATATGATTCCGATATGAAGTTATGATCTCTAAGGTTCGGTTTGATATGTGCCCGAGTGGCCTTCGGAGGAAACGTGATTGGACTATTGTCCTAATTTGTAAATAATGATTTGCTTTGATTAATTTATTAAGTCTTTGTAAATGTTTGCATTGCATATGGTTATAAATATTCTGGAATTGCATATAGATCCCACGATTCTGCTCGTGCACACTATTATTACTTCCTTCGCCGAGTCCCGGGCCGGTTGTTATCGTGCGCACAATCCGAAGTATGATGAGCTTTCGAAGTATGATGAGCGTCTGATATGATATGATATGTTTCCGAAGTATGATGAGTTTTGATATATGATATGATACAAAGTATGATGAGTTCTGAAATATGATATGATTCTGAATTATGATGTGATTCGGAGGATGTGTTCGGAGATATGCAAAACTTCCGAAGTATGATGAGTTGTGGCGCCCAAGGCGGGGAGGGGCGACCACGTTCCGTCCGCCCGGGTCTATTACGGGTCGCATAGGGTATGGGATATGATAATACGATAATATGATAATCGATAATATGCTAATGCGATGAAGTGATAATGCGATGATATGATAATATGATGACATGGTACGATATGATGATTACGTTCACCAAGTCCCTCACTGGAGGGCGGGACACGTTATACGTGCATACATATATGATGATTAATTACTTATGACAATCAGACCCGTTATGGATTGGACATGACACATGATATTGGAATGTATGGTTTGTAACTTAGGAGTAAGTATTTGAACATTACATACGCCATATTTTGACTTTTGCCTTTTATGTATGGTTTATATTTAAACGCACGCATTTTGCTATTTTGGCTACTATACTCACTTTACGTACCCCTTACTTCGATTATGATCTTGTTATCGTATTCCATGCTTTACATACTACGGTACATATTCCGTCGACCCCTTTCTTCGGGGGGCGCGTTTCATGCCGCGCAAGTACGGTAGACGTTCGGGTGATTCATCGACTTAGGGCATCCATGCTGCATTGTTTGAGACTCCCTTGATCCGGACCTACACTTTTGGGTAAAGATACTTCGTTATGTGTATATATGTTTGTTCACGGGTACGGCGGGGCCCTATCCCGTCGATGGTTACTCGTTATGACTCTTGGGGTACGTAGACATATACGTGTGGGTTGTGGGCGAGTTACGTACGATTGGGTTTGTATGCTTTATGTTCTTATGTTTTGATAGCCTTACGACTACGTCCGTTATGTATATATGTAACTATGTATATATATATATGCTATTAGCTTTGGGCGACGACTTACTTTCGCCTGTGCTTATGCTATTAGTAAGACGATTGTGGTTGATGGGTACGTATGAGTGCCCAGCTCGGGCACTAGTCACGGCCTACGGGTTGGGTCGTGACAGAAAGTGGTATCAGAGCGGTTCGTCCTCGAAATGTCTACAGACCGTATCCGGTAGAGTCTTGTTTATGGTGTGAAGCCGGCCACACTTATAAACAGGAGGCTGCGGGGCATTTAGGAATCAGTGACCTTTCTTCTGTCTTAGATCGTGCGATAGAGCCAAAGTATAGGGAAGACCACTTCTGACACCTTCTTCTGCAGGTAGGTACAGATTGACAGAAGATGAAGAGGCCGGCTTCGATGATGGGGGGTGCTAAGAAGGCCCCGCAGTATCCTCGGGACCTCGAGGCTCGGGGCCCGAACGAGGGAGGAGCCCCGATTACTGTCGAGACGGACCCCTCGAGAGGATCTTGCTACGATCCCCCCGAGTGTTTGACCCCCGAGAGGGGGTGGGGCCCGGTAGGAGGAGGCCCGGTTACTCTGTCGAGGCCGATCCCTCGGAGGATCTGCCGATGATTCCTCCGAGTCCGCGACCCCCGGCGAGAGGACCCCGGGAGAGCGACTATGATACGGATCCGTCCGAGTATGAGGCGGGGGCACCGGGGAGAGGAGCTTCCCGACATCGTGCTAGTCGCTCTATGGTGGAGCACTATGTTCGGCCGCTTCCTCGGTGAGCGTTCTTGTCACACCCCGATCCTACTAGGGTGTGATGGGCACCCGACCCCATCTTCGGAGCCGAGCGAACCCGCTGACTCTTGTTATACATATGAGACTATAATCAGTTAGAAACGAATACGTAGAAATTCTTTTTTTTCATAAGTAAAATCTAACATCATATTAGACTCGAGACACGAAACACAATAACATATCGGCCATGCGAAGCGCCTACAACCGACAACCCAATACCCACGACTCGTGTCGCAAAGTCTCTAACCGTAATCATGGACCATAGCACGTGTAAGGCGACTCGGCAACTCTCCAGGGCGAGTGGAGCTTGCCAACATTGCTGGAACATCTTCAATAATGACTTCTACTCGTCTGGGGGTACCTGCGCGGCATGAAACGCAGCGCCCACAGGAAGGGGCGTCAGTACGAATAGTGTACCGAGTATGTAAGGCATAAGTAATAACATTGTAAGAGATATAAACATGAGTAAAACAGGATATCATATCGTGAGGTAAAGAAATAACCTGTACATGTGAACAATAACCGCATGGATACATAGAACATCTCATCTAATAGTAGAGTAACACGTGTGTACGAGTGCCCACAGGGGCGGATGCCATGCATGCTAAGCCGCCTTTGAAAAATATTTCTTTTCATATATATAGAAAGCACAATATGATATATTGCGAGGCGTCGGCGGCCATCCATTTAACCACAAGTGAATATATATCCGCGTCCGGCATCCGCGTCCGGGATGATATCAAGTCAAGTACGGATACATGCACCGTGAGTATAGCCCAGCGCCCATAGCGCTCTCTTTTTCCCAGTTTTCCCCAAATACATTTTTATACATATATATATATATACCATAGCATGCAGGGGAGCCCAAGGGAAATCATGTACTTATCGGAGTGACGTAAGGTCGGAACCCTCCGATCGCTTTATGGAGTAATCATGGTCGCTTTGTCTCACCTTGAAGGGACGATAATCATAAGGCGAGACTATCAACATAGAACATGTCATAGCATATCGGGTTATAGACATAGCATAGCTGACATCATAGAATCATAGGTATCATAGAATCATAGTCGTTGCTTTAGTCACTAAGACTTTCAATATTGTAAAACTTGGTTTTTGAAGAAAAAGAATATTTTGGAAAACACTTGTAAACTTTTAGTGAGGAAAAATCATGCATTGGGGTTAAGGGTTTAGTTAAAACAATTCTTATTTAGTAGTCGGAATAATATCCAAAAGTTTCCTTTAACTGTAATATTGAAATAAACCGAAGGGAACCATAGGGGGAAATTTGGGAATAATGGGCCCACCTCGAGTCAAATGAGGCGGCGTATCAAATTTACATATATTACAATTCATGGCGTCACTTGGGAGGGTCTTAGGGTAATCGAGTTCTATTTGTGTAAGTTCTGGATGTCTAAGAAGTTTTTCCAACATTTTATGCAAGTTCCAATTCAATTCTACTGAATGAATAGTAGCTAATTTCAATCTCGGATTTACGGGAAAGGAATTGTCCACAGGCCCGTGTTCAACCCTATTGCACCTAAGACATGCCAAGAAAGAAAAGTAAGGCCTTACATACCTTTTTTCCGCTTCTTCCGCTACTCCAAATTCAGGTTGCAAATCCGCCAGAATCTACAAATTGGTCATGTTTACCAAATCTTAGTTAGGGCATTTAGAAGTAAATTCTCAAAGTAGCACTCGTTTACCAAAATTTTGGCAGCATTTCCCCTGTAAATGCGCCATCCCGAGAATATGGCTCGGCCCAATATCGACAACAAAACCAACAATCTTACCAACAACATTCCATTCATATTCAATTCGGTTCATGTGACTTTCAAAACAATTCAATCAACATACTACTTCGCCCCACACCTTCCAATTCAATAAGAATAATAACAATACATTTCTTTCTTTCAAATTCATAAACTATATCAACAATCCGCATGCTAACGATCATTATTCTCATGCACTCAAGAATCTATATTAAAATCGCATTGCTCTCCAAAACAGCCCACAACATTTCCAACTTCAACTTGAGTCATCAAACCTTCATTTTCATCACATAATCTACAACAATCAACAACCAATATACTATATAAAATGAATTCACTATATTCTACCAAAAGCAGCCCCTACACGGCCAAGTTTCAAGTTACATAATTCCATGAATTCCATTCATTTCTACATGCCAAACGTAAGCAACCCATCTATAACAACATCAACCAAACATTAAATAGAACTTGTCCATCATACCTTCACCAACAACATGTACACGGCCACACCATACAACACCATAACTTTATGAGTTTCATTCCTTTCTACATATCACAACATACATAAACACCTATAAAACACATAGAGAAGATCAAACCTCACCTTTTCTCATCCACCTTCTCCACTCGGCTAAAGCCATGAATCATGCAAACGGATGCCTTGCTTGCTCCAACAACTACTCCATGTCGTAGAGGGCCTTCTAATTAGCATGGAAACCTAAGGAAAATATTTTTCAAGGTCAGATTTTAGGGGCTGGTTCGGCCAGCCCCTCTTGGCCGTCCCCTCTCATTTCTTTTTTCTTCTTCTCTTTTCTTGAAATTTCTAGGAGATAAAAGGATGAAGTGTGGTCTTCCTTTGACCATCACATATATATATATATATCCATAGGCACATGACTTAGTCATGTGCACTCTCTTTGGACGTTTTTCCCCTTCCTTTTTTCTTTCTCCAATTTTCTTCAAATTTCTAGATTTTTCCTTTTCTTTCCTTCCAAGTTTCTTGAATTCTTTTCTAATAATAAAAGATGAATTCCATGCATTACCTAGTCATCCTTTAATCACATGTGCCATGCACTCATGTGGGCCATAGCCCACCTTCAAATTTTTTTTTCCAACAAGTCATGCATAAAAGTTTCCAATTCCAAGTTTGCCCTTAAATTTCCATGACAATAATATTTATAAGCGACTTGCGCATTCAAACAAAATCGAAGGATGGCCTTGCCCTTAACTTCCCGCGATTGTCTCAAAATATTCCGACGTACAAAATGCGGGATATAACATCCTTCCCTCCTTTGAAACATTCGTCCTCGAATGTTCGACTAGTCCTACAGGTTCTCATAAACACCTCGGGGGAGCTCCCTTTTCAAAGTTATTTTCCATCCTTCATATTAGCTCTTAAGCTATCCAATACCGTTCTCTTTGTCATACTCCTTTTCTTTATATACGTCCATTTTCTGGCGTCGCACTACTCAAGGTTTGTGCGAACTTCTCATATTACCTTAAACATTATCCGGACTTCTATCCACTTATTGTCGGTTTCCCCGACCTTACTAATTCATTTCAGTAAAAGTCTCTTCAGTAGCTCAAGCGTTCATATCAAACACACTACCGTATCAACTGTCTTTATCTCATCCTTACTTTTCTCTCACCTGCTTCCCCCCATACAATTATCCATTTATACTTCGTGCTTATACTATTATCCATTCATGCCCGCCTCTTTTTCTACACCTTCATACATACATAGATATACTTACTATTAACTAGCCCACAAAATACGTTCAAACGCTTCGTTCACACCTATCCTAATATCCTACGCCTTCACATATATATATACAATCACTATGATGCACAAAATTCCAAACACCGTTCAAGCCTATCCTAATCTCTTCACCGAGCAAGTTTTTTTTTTTTGTCCTTCACCATTCCCTACCTCGCGTGTCCTCTTATGTCTCTAGCCATTCCATACACTCGGGTTTTCCTTAGGTTACTCGATCTCTCATTTGTCTCTTATACTTAAATTTATACAATTCCTTCATACTTCCCGGGGGTCACCCATCCTCCCACCTTAGCACGCTTAACCTCGAAACTTCTGAAATTTGATGCCTTAATGCCGATATAATCGCGTCCACTTTCTTACATGGCCCTTACTACTCGATCTGAAGCCAATCAAAACTTTACAACCTCCGAGACATTTTCGTAATACGCCCTTTCTTCTATAATGACCGTTTTGCCCTTTTTAATTCCTGATGTTCACCTTCCGCCTACATGTATGACCATTTCCTGTTTGGCGCCCAACTCCACGTAACAGAACAAATATATTCATCCAGCCTCACCTCTTTTGACTTCCATATCATTCCTCGCCTTTTTCCGCCGATACTGGGCGCCTACGGAAATCGACGATTAATATAAGGAATCTTATTTCCTATGTCTTGGCTCTATCGCACGATCTAATGACAGAAAGAAGGTCAACCATTCCTAAATGCCCCGCAGCCTCCTGTCTATAGATGTGGCCGCTTCACACCCATAAACAGGACTCTACCGGACACGACTTTGCAGACAACCCTTGGACCGACCTGCTCTGATACCACTTTGTCACACCCCGATCCTACTAGGGTGTGATGGGCACCCGACCCCATCTTCGGAGCCGAGCGAACCCGCTGACTCTTGTTATACATATGAGACTATAATCGAATACACAAACGAATACGTAGAAATTCTTTTTTTTCATAAGTAAAATCTAACATCATATTAGACTCGAGACACGAAACACAATAACATATCAGCTACTGAAGCCGCCTACAAACTGACAACCCAATACCCATGACTCTGTCTGCAAAGTCTCTAACTGTAATCATGGACCATAGCACGTGTATCCGACTCGGCGACTCTCCGGGCGAGTGGAGCTTGCCAACATTGCCGGAACATCTTCAATAATGACTTCTACTCGTCTGGGGGGTACCGCGGCATGAAACGCAGCGCCCACGAAGAAGGGGGCGCACGAATAGTGTACCGAGTATGTAAGGCATAAACGGTAATAACATTGTAAGAGATATAAACATGAGTAAAACAGGATATCATATCGTGAGGTAAAGAAATAACCTGTACATGTGAACAATAACCGCATGGATACATAGAACATCTCATCCAATAGTAGAGTAACCTGTGTATCTGAGTGCCCCTGGGGCGGATGCCATGCATGCTAAGCCGCCTTTGAAAAATATTTCTTTTCATATATATAGAAAGCACAATATGATATATTGCGGCGTCGGCGTACCGATCCATTTAACCACAAGTGAATATATATCCCGCGTCCCACCATCCCGCGTCCGGGATGATATCAATATATATATATATATATACATGCACCGTGAGTATAGCCCGGCTCCCATATCCCGCTCGCTCTTTTTCCCAGCTTTTCCCCAAATACATTTTTATACATATATATATATATATATATAGCATGCGGGGGGAGCCCAAGGGAAATCATGTACTTATCGGAGTGACGTAAGGTCGGTAACCCTCCGATCGCTTTATGGAGTAATCATGGTCGCTTTGTCTCACCTTGAAGGGACGATAATCATAAGGCGAGACTATCAACATAGAACATGTCATAGCATATCGGGTTATAGACATAGCATAGGACATCATAGAATCATAGGTATCATAGAATCATAGTCATAGTTGCTTTAGTCATTAAGACTTTCAATATTGTAAAACTTGGTTTTTGAAGAAAAAGAATATTTTGGAAAACACTTGTAAACTTTTAGTGAGGAAAAATCATGCATTGGGGTTAAGGGTTTAGTTAAAACAATTCTTATTTAGTAGTCGGAATAATATCCAAAAGTTTCCTTTAACTGTAATATTGAAATAAACCGAAGGGAACCATAGGGGGAAATTTGGGAATAATGGGCCCACCTCGAGTCAAATGAGGCGGCGTATCAAATTTACGTATATTACAATTCATGGCGTCACTTGAGAAGGGTCTTAGGGTAATCGAGTTCTATTTGTGTAAGTTCTAGATGTCTAAGAAGTTTTTCCAACATTTTATGCAAGTTCCAATTCAATTCTACTGAATGAATAGTAGCTAATTTCAATCTCGGATTTCTGGGAAAGGAATTGTCCCCGAGGCCCGTGTTCAACCCTATTGCACCTAAGACATGCCAAGAAAGAAAAGTAAGGCCTTACATACCTTTTTCCGCTTCTTCCGCTACTCCAAATTCAGGTTGCAAATCCGCCAGAATCTACAAATTGGTCATGTTTACCAAACCTTAGTTAGGGCATTTAGAAGTAAATTCTCAAAGTAGCACTTGTTTACCAAAATTTTGGCAGCATTTCCCCTGTAAATGCGCCATCCCGAGAATATGGCTCGGCCCAATATCGACAACAAAACCAACAATCTTACCAACAACATTCCATTCATATTCAATTCAATTCATATGACTTTCAAAACAATTCAATCAACATACTACTTCGCCCCACACCTTCCAATTCAATAAGAATAATAACAATACATTTCTTTCTTTCAAATTCATAAACTATATCAACAATCCGCATGCTAACGATCATTATTCTCATGCACTCAAGAATCTATATTAAAATCACATTGAACTCCAAAACAGCCCACAACATTTCCAACTTCAACATAAGTCATCAAACTTCATTTTCATCACATAATCTACAACAATCAACAACCAAGATACTATATAAAATGAATTCACTATATTCTACCAAAAACAGCCCCTACACGGCCAAGTTTCAAGTTACATAATTCCATGAATTCCATTCATTTCTACATGCCAAACGCAAGCAACCCATCTATAACAACATCAACCAAACATTAAATAGAACTTGTCCATCATACCTTCACCAACAACATGTACACGGCCACACCATACAACACCATAACTTTATGAGTTTCATTCCTTTCTACATATCACAACATACATAAACACCTATAAAACACACGGAGAAGATCAAACCATCACCTTTTCTCATCCACCTATCTCCATCTTTCTAAAGCCACGGCTGAATCAAAGCCACAACGGATGCCTTGCTTGCTCCAACAACTACATTCCATGTCGTAGGGCCTTCTAATTAGCATGGAAACCTAAGGAAAATATTTTTCAAGGTCGTATTTTAGGGGTGGTTCGGCCGGCCTCTTGGCCGTCCCCTCTCATTTCTTTTTCTTCTTCTTTTCTTGAAATTTCTAGGAGATAAAAGGATGAAGTGTGGTCTTCCTTTGACCATCACATATATATATATATATATCCATAGGCACATGACTTAGTCATGTGCACTCTCTTTGGACGTTTTTCCCCTTCCTTTTTCTTTCTCCAATTTTCTTCAAATTTCTAGATTTTTCCTTTTCTTTCCTTCCAAGTTTCTTGAATTCTTTTCTAATAATAAAAGATGAATTCCATGCATTACCTAGTCATCCTTTAATCACATGTGCCATGCACTCATGTGGGCCATAGCCCACCTTCAAATTTTTTTTCCAACAAGTCATGCATAAAAGTTTCCAATTCCAAGTTTGCCCTTAAATTTCCATGACAATAATATTTATAAGCGACTTGCGCATTCATACAAAATCGAAGGATGGCCTTGCCCTTAACTTCCCGCGATTGTCTCAAAATATTCCGACGTACAAAATGCGGGATATAACAGTTACACCTTATTCTAGCCCCTTATCCTGGCCATCGGTGAACCAGGAGTCGCCGGACTACCTATATCCCTCGGATTCAGACGAGGGGGATGACGAGGAGGAGTACACCTCGCCCTACAGCCCACCAGATCAGGTTGGAGACAGCTCGTCTACAGGCATTTAAGCGCTAATTGGAATTTGTTCTATGTATGTGTATACGCTGTATGATTGTTATGTAATAGCGGTAAGCGAAAATTTAAGGACCGATAATCGAGTATTCATAAATTAAGGCGATTAAGGTATGTTTACCATTATAGTGAATCTGGAAGTCGAGGACGGAAGGTAGTCGTATCCGTAGGCGAAAAGTGAATACGGAGGAGTGAAAAGGGTAAAATGGTAATTGTGTCAGGAGAGCGTTTTGAAATCTGTTAGGACTCCAACTTACTCCAGGTTGTGTGCTGAGGGTCATACGGTGAGGTGAACACTATCAGACGAGCATTAGAGCGTCATATTTCATCAGAGTTCCGAGGTTAAGCGTGCTGGAGTGAGAGAAATTTTGGGATGGGTGACCCCCCTGGGAAGTTTTCTGAAAAATCTTACAAATTCAGGTGTAAGAGGCAAATGAGAAGCTGGAGTAACCCAAAAGAAACTAGAGTGTGTAGAGTGGGCCAGAACCTTAAGTGGTCACGTAGATCGAGGCAGATTAGACCGGTAAAGAGGAAGAAGATGTATCACGACTTTGGAATTGGGGTGAGTTTGAACAGTGTTTGGAAATATTTTGTAAGTGAGACGATAGCGACTATATGTCTACATGTGTGTATAATGTCCCATACATAGTCATATTAGCGGATATGTGTATTCCGGTAATCACCGTGGCGGTATAGAGAAGGCATTAAATGGACAAGGTAATAAAGCTTAAGTGAGAAACAGTATATAAGTGGTACAAATGTTATAGGGCAAGCTAATGTTGTTTTTTTTTACCACAGATTAAGTTTGGAAAGTTCGAATGCAACGATATGTGGAAAGGGAAGAAAGTGAGTAGGTGGAAGGTCAGAGGATCAGAACATCGGAATCAAAATACCGCCGGATGGAAACTGGAAATATAGACATAGGGCAGAGTATAATCGGTTAATAGTATAAGTACACCCCAAAAGGGGGGAAGCGAGTGCGAAGGAAGCAAATGTAAAATGGAGACAATCGGCACTACGATATCCTGGATAGGATGCGGGGGCTACGGGTAAGCTCCCAGCCGAGACGAGTCAATAAGATCCGAAAGCTGGCAAAAGAGTTGGAAGTTAGGAGGGTAATCGAGATAGTATCGGGAATTAATCGTGGAAGATCTTAAATGATACGACCTCAGAAGGTGAATGCTTACAGGAGAGAATGAATACGACGAAGGGAAGTGACAAGCACTTACGGAGGCATTGTGAAAGGTAACGCCACTGTGCGGGATTAGAAGTAAGAGGTAGGCAACGGAAGTGTTCGCCAATGATAGCAAGCCCTGAAATAAAAAAGTAAGAAAAGGAAGGAAAAGGAGCGTGATAAGACAGGCTACTAGCAAACGTTAGTACGGAAGGAGTATGTGGGTCAGAGTGAACTAGGAAAAGGGGAGACCGTGACCAAGATTGGAAACACTTTGTATAAGTCGCTCAAGAGTGGCTATGTCATCTATGAACATCTATGTGCTAAGAATGAGGTCGAGCGAATGGTTAAATGAGGAAAGTTTGAATTCGGTAAAGACGAGATGGTTACGAGGTCCCGAATATGTTAAGGAAAGACAAGATAGGACATAAGGGTTAGTAAAGTGACGTTAAGATACGTCTTGGGCTAATTTGGGCACTTTCGTGTATTCACGTAAAGATGACAACATCAGGTGTAACCGGAAGGTTAGGAGCAAGATCTGGCTAAAGAGGTAACATAAGGGTTTGAATTAGAGATAAAGAAGTAACACGAGACGATGTGCCTAGAATGCTACAAGCTGAGAAAAAAAAAGGGAGAAGAAGAGATTATAAGATGAAATAAGCAAGGCAATCAGAACTAGCAGGCTACTAAGAGAGAGTGCATCTCACAAGTGGGAATGCTCGAAGGCATCACTCATGAAAGGCGTAATGAAACTCGATAAAAAGAAAAAGTTTAACCCGAAATGTAGTGGACCTTATTGTATTGCTCGTAGGGAAAGCAGGTTGTGTACCGAAGATGTGGCGTGTGTTAAGGTACTATGGCAGAGTAATAACGGAGAAGTGAGGACTTGAAAAGCTGAAGAGAAAATGGAGAAGAAGGAGTAAGTGGTAGATGAGACTGCAAACTATAGTAGTAAAGGCAACCCCCGAGATCCTTATAAGACCTTGTAAGGTTGGTTGAACATTCGAGGACGAATGTTCTAAAGGGGGGAAGGATGTTATATCCCGCATTTTTGTACGTCGGGACATTCCGGACTAATTGCGGAAAGTTAAGGACAAGAGGATTTCGGGATGCGAAGAAGAGATTTTAACCACGATTTATTTCAAAGCATGAATTGTTATGATTTTATTGGCATGAGACATTATGGAATTAGGGATTAAAAGTGGATTATGGAAAGTTAGATATCTCATGAAAAATTTGGGGGCCAAAAGTTAATTTTTGGAAAGTTAAAAATTCATGAAAAAATGAGGCCATGTGGCCGGCCACCTAAGTTGTGGGCCATGGCCACATGGATGTTTTATATAAGTGAATTAATATGACAATTATCTCATACTTCATCACTTTTACCTCTAGAAATTTCAAGAAAATTTGAGAGCAAACTTGAAGGGCCATTCGGCCAAGAAGAGGGAGAAGCGAGCTCAAGAAAAAGTGATCAAAAAAAATAATTTTCTCTAGCAATTCTACTCCTTATAAGGTGTATAACAACGTGGTGGAGTCGTTGGAGTGGTAAAAACAAGCGTTGGTTCAAGCCGCAACTCGTAGCCAACTTGAAGAGTTAAGTGAAAGAGGTATGATTTAATCTTAATTTTCATATGTTTTGGATGATTTGTGTATGTTGTGAAGTGTGGAAATGAATGAAATTTATGAGAATATGGAGGTTGAAGTGTAGCCGTGTGTGTGTGTGTATGTGGCCGTGTGATATGTGTTGTGTAGGAGGAATGATTAATTAATTGAATTTAGCATGTTTGTGTGTTGTTGTAATGTGTAGAAAATGAATGAAACTCATGAGGCTATATGTGTTGGTGTTTGTCCGTGTAGGGGCTGGTTGGTAAGCAAGAAATGAACTAACGTTATTTAGTATTTTGGTTGGCGTCGTTATGAATTCTATGACGTGGAATGAAGTTTAATGATCTTAGTTGAAGTTAAAAACCGTGTGGGCTGATTTGAAGTTAATGTGATCTTATTATGGTTTCTTGAATTTATGGAAATAATGTTGTCAATGTGTGAGTTGTTAGTGTAGTTTATGAATTTGGAAGGAAGGGAACGTGTTCATGTGGTGTTGTCGGGTTGGAGAAGTTGCGGGTAGAGTAATGCTTTTCTTGGAGAGTTGGAATTATTGTGCGAGTTGCTTAAAGTATTCTTGAATGTTGTTTGGATGGTTTTTGAATATATGAACTTGAATTGAACATAATTGGCATGTTGTCGAAATATGTGGAGAAGAATTATTAGCGATATAATGCGTTTGAATTGATTGTTAATGTTATTAAAATGGTTGTTGGTATTGTCGTTGAAGAATTAGCCGAGTGGAATTCTCGGGGTTGTTGTATTTACAGGGGGAAGTCTTTGCCCAAATTTCTGTAGAATTGGGTAATGGTTTGGAATTGAATTTCCTAAATACTTATAGCTAATGGTTGATATTCATTGACGTCGTGTAGACTTTGGAGAGCCGAGGTCTGAGTTTGGATTAGCTTAAGGAGCGGCCAAGGTATGTAGAGCTTACCTTTCTTTCTTTGGCATGTCTTAGAATAATAAGCTACGACACGATTCTCGAGGTAATTCCACTCTGGTGATCCGAGCAAGTCCATGATTCTTATTTTTCTCTTGATAACCGTATTCTTAGTGAAGTCGAATTATGGTTCTTATGTCTTTGTATGACTAAATTTTAAAAAAAAAGTTTTGTCTTAAAAGAACTTTGTTCCTAAACGAGTCTGAAACTACGAACGTCCGTAACTTTCACAAACGGGCTCGGATCGCTCCGAAAACGCTCATAGGAGGTTCCATAATGTATAACATCCCCAACTTTCATAGGCGGGCTCGGGTTTGGTTTAACACCTATCCGTGGGCCCAGAGACTTTTCCATGCTTAGACTTAATAATTTTCCGTAAAAGGACTTAATGTGATTATCGTTTGAACCCTCGAGTATGATTACCTACTTTTAACGAGTTTGAAATGAGAATTGTTATATATGTGATTCCGATATGAAGTTATGATCTCTAAGGTTCGGTTTGATATGTGCCCGAGTGGCCTTCGGAGGAAACGTGACTGGATTATTGTCCTAATTTGTAAATAATGATTTGCTTTGATTAATTTATTAAGTCTTTGTAAATGTTTGCATTGCATATGGTTATAAATATTCTTGAATTTCATATAGATCCCACGATTCTGCTCGTGCACACTATTATTACTTCCTTCGCCGAGTCCCGAGCCGGTTGTTATCGTGCGCACAATCCGAAGTATGATGAGCTTCCGAAGTATGATGAGCGTCTGATATGATATGATATGTTTCCGAAGTATGATGAGTTTTGATATATGATATGATACGAAGTATGATGAGTTCTGAAATATGATATGATTCTGAATTATGATGTGATTCGGAGGATGTGTTCGGAGATATGCAAAACTTCCGAAGTATGATGAGTTGTGGCGCCCAAGGCAGGAGGGGCGACCACGTTCCGTCCGCCGGGTCCTATTACGGGCCGCATAGGGTATGTGATATGATAATCTGATAATATGATAATCTGATAATATGCTAATCTGATGAAGTGATAATCTGATGATATGATAATATGATGACATGGTACGATATGATGATTCTGTTCACCGAGTCCCTCACTGGAGGGCCGGGACACGTTATCTGTGCATACGTATATGATGATTAATTACTTATGACAATCAGACCCGTTATGGATTGGACATGACACATGATATTGGCATGTATGATTTGTAACTCAGGAGTAAGTATTTGAACATTCTGTCTATCATATTTGACTTCTGTGCCTTTTATGTATGGTTTATATTTCCGACGCACGCACTTTGCTATTTTGGCTACTATACTCACTTTCTGTACCCCTTACTTCGATTATGATCTTGTTATCTGTATTCCATGCTTTACATACTCAGTACATATTCCGTACTGACCCCCTTTCTTCGGGGGGCTGCGTTTCATGCCGCGCAGGTACAGGTAGACGTTCGGGTGATTCATCAGCTTAGGGCATCCATTCCGCTGTTTGGAGAGCTCCCTTGATCCGGAGCCTACACTTTTGGGTACAGATACTTCTGTTATGTGTATATATGTTTGTTCACGGGTACGGCGGGGCCCTGTCCCGTCAGATGGTTCTGTTATGACTCTTAGAGGTCTGTAGACATATACGTGTGGGTTGTGGGCGAGTTCTGTACAGTTGGGTTTGTATGCTTTATGTTCTTATGTTTTGATAGCCTTACCGGCTACGTCCGTTATGTATATATGTAACTATGTATATATATATATGCTAGCTTTGGGGCGACGACTTACTTTCGCCTGTGCTTATGCTATTAGTAAGACGATTGTGGTTGATGGGTACGTATGAGTGCCCAGCTCGGGCACTAGTCACGGCCTACAGGTTGGGTCGTGACACCTTTCTTGCTCTCTTGATTTCCCTTTTGGACATGTCGCTGCATACTTAGGTATGTCGCAATTTTTTTTCCGATACGAGGGATTCAAAATGTGGTCTAGAAATGTCGTGGCTCATGTCGGCGTGGAGTACTCTCTTGAGTTGTCTCCCATACTTTCTTCCTACACCAGCCTCATGGCACACTTATTTTCAATTCATTTCTGCTTCTTTCTGATACCTTCTCGATATGTCAATATGCCTCGAGCTTTGGCCTCGAGCTCCTCTTCTTCTGGAGCTTGAGAACATCATAACTCCTTTCAAGTCTCATATGCTCTCCCCCCCCCCCCCCCCCGCCCCCTTTAAGGGTGCTCTTATACACTAGTAACTCCCAAATATCAGTAACTCCAACTCTTTTGGTCTCTTATAATACTGGAGTTCTCTCATTGTATAGTTTGACTTATTTTCCTTTCTGCTAATCGGGGCTTTGCATTTAAACGAAGCGCTTATACATTACAGATCCATTCTCGCTGCCTTCCTTAGGGTCCTTCTACTTCTACCTTTTGTGACTGAACTTTTCCCGAATCAACAGGTCAATGAAGACATTGGAATCCATGAAAATATTCTACGGAGTGTTTGGTCACACTTCGCTCTTTTTATCCTTCGTCTTTCTCCACAACTATTATCACTGAAATCCTTCTTACTCTGAGTTTCCGATTTCTCTATACGTCGACAATATATCATTGAGAGTTAATATACTACACTCTTCCATTTTTACCGCCAAGACTAGTCCATACTCATGAATGTTTTCCATGTATCCTTCTATTTCCTTTATAATCAAATCTCGGTATTCCTTATCTTCATTCCATGTCGTTGATGTACTACCTTCCGGTTAGCTTTGTTAATTCATTACCCTCTCGCTTGTCCTCGGTGATTTGCTCGATTTTTCCTTTTCTTCCCTACTCTATTTGTAACACCTCTAAATTTCTTCTTACCCCAAGTTCTCCTTCCATTCATGTCTACACCGTACCATCCCATCACTATTCCATACCCTTCCATCCACTACTAGCCCTTTCACCCGTTTAGCTCATTTACTCATAATTTTTTCTTAACTACGCATTTGCGTTGCAGCTGTGCACCAAAGTTTTCTTAGTGTCCTGCTATTTCTTACTCTTAGCACGAAATTCTTACAGTTTACACTCTCTCCATCCTCGTTCATGGAGCCTTCATCCGTCTTTCTGATGCTACGGCCAGGTTATCTTCCATGCACGTTTCTTACATTTCATTCTATTTCCTCTATGATTGAATCTCTCGGTCTTTACAGGAATTCTTGTCTCATGTCATTAATTTTGTAATCATATGTGTTGCCCCATCATCCTCGTTCTTATCTCGGTGATTGATCAGTTTCCTACAGCCACACCGTTAAAGTACCCTTCTTACTCCCGTGGTTAAAGATTTTCAGTTACTTTACTCCTAAATGCTCTCCTCCTTTCCTCCTGTTATAACATTGACCCTGAAGTTCATAGAATATCCCTTTAGAGTTACAGATCCGTTTTATTTCCAAATCACCTTTTAGGAGAGCTTTCTCCCTTTCCAAGGTGATTATGTCTGCTTAGTCGTGCCTTTAGTTCTTCGATTACTTCTCGAGAACTGGTAATCCCTTAACATTATTACCGAACCCGCTTATTCATTCTCACTTGCCCTTCCTATTCGTGGTTACTTCCCTTCAGTCCCATTTACCAATATTTGTTCTTCTAATCTTGCACGTTCATCTCTCGTCCGTGCTACTATACCCTATTCCTTTCACATACCTACTTTTAATTTTTATCCAAATAGTCCCTTGCCTTGCCCGTCGTCTTTCTCGAAAACTTCATTCACCCTCGTTTCTTACATATATATATTTTTTTGACATTTGATCTCTTTACCTTTCATATACTCACTTTCTTCCTTTCCTGGATGTCATTGCATTAGAACTTTCCAAACCTAACCTGTAGTGAAAATAACAACAGCTTACCCACTTTTGTCACTTGAGCTTCGTTACCCTGTTCGACTAATGCCTTCAATATACTGCAACGTCGGTTGCTGGGATACACATACCCATTGATACAGCCACATAGGGGATATCATACGCACACACATATATTTTCCAACGCCTTGCTTACAAGTACTTCCGAATACTATTCGAACTTATCCTAATTCTAGAGCTATGATGCGCCTTCCTTCTCCTTGCCGATCTAGTCCGCCTGCTTCTTCGCAACCTTTTAGGGTTTCTAACCACTCCACATACTCCAATTTTCCTTAGGATACTCTAGCTTCTCATCTGTCTCTTATGTCTGAATTTATAGGACTTTTAGTACACTTCCCAGGGGGTCACCCATCCTAGTATTTCTCTCACCCCAGCACGCTTAACCTTGAAACTCTGATGAACTCCAGTACATTAGTGCTGGTATGATCTCACACACCTTACTGCATGACCTTCATCACATAATCTAGAGCAAGTTGAAGTCTTAACAGATTCCAAAACATTCTCGTAACGCATCTCCCTCCGAATTAGAAAGGATCTCTTACTCTTCCGACTACACAATTACTATGTTGGCCTTTTTAATCCTCAATATTCACCTTTCATCTGTAGGTACGACTACTTTTCATCCCAAATTTCAAGATTCTCAATGGTGGTGAAAACACCTTAATCGTAGTTACTTATAAATACTTGGTTGTTAGTCCCTTTCGGATTTCTGCTCGCAGCTATTAAGTGATAATCTACAGCAAATGCACATACATAGGAAATTCCAATAAAGGCTCATATGCCTGTAGCTGATCGGTCTCTAGTCTGATCTGGTGGACTATAAAATATCTGGTGGACTATAAAGTGAAGTGTGCTCCTCGTCATTGTCTACCCACCATCTGCTCGTCTGGCCTTCATCATCTCTCTCATCTGAGTCCGAGGGATATGGATAATCGGGCAACTCCTGGTTTACCGACGGCCAGGATAAAGGGCTAGAGTAATCCGTAACACTCACCGGGGTAGTTGGTCTGACGTAATGCCCTGTCATAGGAGCAGCTAGTACGACCTCTAGGATCTCCTCCTTCGGTGTCCTAGATGAATCCTCACACGGATCTGTGTCATAACGGTCCTCTGGGGGTCCTCCTCCCTGGGAGTCAAAAACTCTGGAGGAATCGTCGCTGGGTCCTCTGAGGGATCAGTCTCAATGGAGTAACTGAGGCTCCTCCTGCTCGGTCCTGGAGCCTGGGGTCCTGGATATACTCTAGGGGCCTTCTTAGCATCCCCACTGTCTGAAGCTGATCTCTTCATCTCTCGTCGGTCTGCACTTACCTACAGGAAAAAAGGTCAGAAGCGATCTTTCCTAGACTCTGGCTCTATCGCGCGATCTAAGACAGAAGGAAAGGTCAGTGACTCCAAAATGCCCTGCAGCCTCCTGTTTATAAGTGTGGCCGGCATCACACCCATAAACAGGACTCTATCGGACAAGGTCTATAAACAATCCCTAGGACGAACTGCTCTGATACCACTTTTGTCTCGACCCAAACCGATGTACCGTGACGAGTGCCTGACCACCACTGGCCAAGCACTCCTATGCTTGTATTTACTTATCACTGACTATCTTGGGCCCGTACACAATCAGTAACTGTGCTAAACTGTCTCCCGGACAGTCAACACAAGATACACCGTATCGAGAACTCACGGCCAACATATACATATAAGCATAAATACTGAGAGTAGCAACGCAAGGCGATTTGGCCGCTACATGTACTGTGCAGCAGAACAAACGTCGACGAGGCTGAATAACATCACGGTTACATATCACTGTCTACAGGCCTCTATAAGATACAGACTATAGAAGGGACAGGACAAGGCCCTGCCATACCCAAATATGTACATATCAAGATAGCATACGAAAGGGGTTGTTGCTCCGGTCCAAATGGGGCTTGCTGGCTGGAACTGGAAAGAGGCCCTACTGATCTAGCTCACTCGGCTGACTATCTGAACCTGCGGGCATGAACGCAGCGTCCACAAGAAGGGACGTCAGCACGAACAGAGTACTGAGCATGTAAGGCATGAGTAATAGCGTAGTAATAGATACAGAGCATGAATAATAACATGATGGAAATATAGAGCATATCGTGAGATACAAGAGTAACTTGCACCTCTGAGTGCCTTTTAAGGCGGATACCATGCATGCTTAGCTTTTCATAAAATCTTTCCATACATATGTACCATGGTTGTGCTGCGGAACGTGCAGCCCGATCCATATCTACACATATATAATAGTGCCGAGGAACGAATGGCCCGATCCATTTAACCATATATCCCGCGTCCGGGACGATATCATAATATACCAACTAATCAGGTGGCCATTCGTCTGTAGCGCCTCACCTTTCCCCATACCCCCTATATACATATACATATATTTTATACCTATATACTATAAGTAACATGCATGAGAGTCCAAAGAAAGCTATATCTCTATCGGAGTGACGTAAGGTCGGTAACCTCCGATTATTTATGGAATAATCATGGTCGTCATGTGTCACCTTGAAGGAACTAGCATTATGATATGAGACTATCAATGAAGAATAACATTAATGGGAACAATAGAATAAGATCATAAATCTCATAAAGCATCAATTTATACACTTTGAAATCTCTTGAAAAAGAGTCATTATCAAAGAATAAAATTGAGGATCAAGAAATAGTTCAACATTCTCATATTCGTATTGAATTCACAACTTGAGACTTTTAAACGTGAAATCATTCTCATCATAATCATCATAGAAATATTCTCATCTTTGGCATCATCGTCATCATGATAAAAAAAAATATGTCCATCGTTGTTGTCATAAGAGCTTACGGAATCATAAATCTCTGGTTTGGAAAATACGGGCATTTTGGAAAATATTTATGGATTATCGGGAAAGGAATCATGCCTTTGAAAAAAAGGGACGAGCCTTAACATACCTGTTCAGCCTCCACTACCTACGCTTATCCGTCCGATCCCGCGAGTCTACCTATAAGACCATTCGTACTATGATTAGGCCCGTTGTTATGTACTTATCTTAAGCCTTAAAATAAATCTTTGTAAAATCTGCCAAAATTTCGGTAGCATCTCCTCTGTGTTTATATGCTTGGCGAAATTGAACAACAACAACAATACCAACATTAACCATTACATTTCCAATACCAAAATACTTCATAAACATTCCATATGGTGTTTGTCCCATATTTCCACCACAGAATTATTTTATAACCATTTAACAGCTCCATCTCCGTAAATATAGCAAGATTAACGTTAATAACAAGAGATTCATACCTTTCTCTCGATAATATTGCTATATCTTCACTCCTCCACCTTGAGCTTAAGCTACAACGCGTCACTACACAATTTTGTAGTTGCAACTATACGCCGTCTGGATCGAAATTTTTAAATTATACTGGTTTAGGCTAAAAAGTGAGTGTTGGAATGTTGGGGAAATTTCCAGAAGATTGGAGAGGATTTTAAGGTGTTTGGTTGAAGAAATAAGGGGGGTCTCCCCTTTTTATAACGGTCCAGGTTCTTCCTGGACCGACTTAAAATTTGCTCAGCGCGATCGCGCTGCCACGTGGTACGTTCGCGCTGAGTTGCAAGGTGCGCTCGCGTTCGCGGTTTTAAAATGCGCATAACGTTTGATCCCGCTATAGTATGAGAGCCCACGACGTATGGTTGGAAAGCTACTTCAATTATCTGCAACTTTCATCTTTGGTGTTTTTTCAAATTCTAAACTTATACTGGAGCTTTAGCCTCTTCAAGTCAGATTGTCCGAAAACATTTCCTTAAATCATCCCTTTGGAGGGCTTATGCCCATATTTGGCTTAAGTGTCCTTATTAAGACTTGCTCAACTTCCCATGTACTACTCATATAATTGTTCATATGTCCTTCATAAAACCCCGGCATGTGGGCCCTACTTAGCTTACAGTAACGAGGGCTTTTCATCAAGTAACGTATGAACTGATTCACCCCATATGGTCCCCGAATGTCATACATATTTATATATTCTTATACTCATATCCTATAATCTTCATCCCTTATCCTTGTATGCCTTTACTCTTCTCTGAGCTCGTAATAAGCCGTCTACAATCTTGGTAGCGTGAAATTTTTCGGGGTGTAACACAAATAAAAGGACGTCAGTACGAATAATGTACTGAGTATGTAAGGGATGAATAACAACATAATGAAGATATGAAAGAAATATGAAATAAGAGAAATAACCTACACATCTGGATGCCTCTTAAGGCGGATACCATGCAAGCTTTCCTTTTTTTTAAAAACATTTTTCATACATGTATATATAATACCATACCCGGCCATATACACTCGGTGTTATATTATCCGTACCCGGCCATGTTGGCTCGGTGTTATCCGTACCCGGCAATATAGGTTCAGTGTTTTTCGTACCCAACTGCAGTAGTGTGCACAATAGGTACCATACCCGGCCGACTACAGCGCGGCTAGGTGTGAGAAAATAGCTACATAGATATATAAAGCATGCATGAGAGCTCAAAGAAATGTCATGACTCTATCGGAGTGACGTAAGGTCGGTAAACCTCCGATTACCATTATTGAACTATCATCATGAACATATCTCACCTTGAAGGAACAATAACTATAAGATGAGATCAACATCAATAAATAAGATCAATAACCATAAGATAAAGATCAATCATCATGAGATGAAATCAACAATATCATAAGAGGATCAAGAACATAAGCTCCTAACATTTCTAATAGTGAAGTCATCATGGATACCATTTGCGTAAGTTCGTAACAATAGGATCATGCCATAAGAAGGAAAGGGACAGTCTTAACATACCTCGTCATCTATTTAACCACTCAACGTCTATCCTCCCAAGCTTGCAAATCTACATTCAAGATGATTCACACTAAGATTAAGTCGTTGAAACGCCTATAAGATCAAACTAAACTATTAGGTAAGCTAACGAAATTTGGGCAGAATTTCCCCTATATTACCTACTTCCATCAAACTCCAAAACAACTCCCAAACATCAATAACAACATAAAAAATATCATAACCAAGAAATTATATTCAAACTAGACTCAAATCCATCTATAACTTCTTTTCAAATTCAATCCATAGCCATCAGCTACCACACAATGACTTCTTCTCCATAACTCTTTTCGCTTATAAGACTTGTTTAACCTTCAAATCAACTCAATATAAGAAATAATATGAATAACATACCTTATACTTGAAGAACTTTAGCCACACCAACTTACTCCAAACCTTATTCATCACAACTTCATCTAGAAGCAAGAACCAACATTTTTTATGTACTAGTTGAGGATTTTATGGCTTGATCTTCTCTTGATTTGATTTGGGATTTTTATGGGTGTTAGAGAGAGCTTAGAGAGACACTAGGGGATCTGTTTTGATGAAATTTTTTTTACCCCAAGTCATGGGAAGTCAATTTATAGGAATTGTCCACCGACTTCCAATTTTCTAGAAATTTCGAGCAAAGTACGGCCAAAAGTACGAGTACGTCCAAAATGTATAGCACGTACATTTTTGTACGGGCCATACTTTATCCCGTACTTCTCAGAATTGCGTTCTGTCAGTTGCATTGGAAAGAAGACTCGATAAACTTGAATTTACATAGGTTATGCATTCTATAAATCCTCATATTCTAGGAGATAAACCTCTCTCAATTTGGACCAAAAACTTTTGTCCAAAATTCTGCCAAGTTTTCCCAAAGTTTCGACAAACTTAATTCCTTCAATTCGCTTGATCCCGGAACCTTTAGACACTTGCTTAACACTTGTTAAAAGTATTCCTTAACCTTATAAGGGTCTCATAACCTCTCCGAGCTTACGTTAGTTTACTTACGATGCAAATGACGCGAAATTTTTTGAGGTGTGACAAGCATAACCAACACAACCACAATTATATTAAATTCGCGCCACAACACAACTTATAAAATTACCAAACAGTCCATACAACAACAACAACATAAAAATACGATTTCCCACTATTAATTCTGTATTTCCCATATGACAATTTAACTATGACCAGGATGAACTTTAAATATAGCTAGGAGAGAAGAATTCTTACCTTATATGTCAAGAACTACTCTTCTTCCACCTTACTTCACTTCAAAGAAAGTCCAGATTCAACAACACGATAAAACGGAACAATGAAATCGAAGTAGTGAGCAAAATCTGTGTGTTGTTGTTCAGGAAAATCATACGTCACTCCCTAGGAAAGGAAATAACATTGCTGCTCCTCTCCTTTCCTTTGAGAATAGCTATCCTATGCAAAAGTTTCAGCAAAATTTCATAATAGAAAGATATATAAATCAAAGTGGATTTTTAAGGGCACCATTCTTTACAGACATGTGGGGTCCACCCACCATTATTACCTAATTACACCCTTATCTAAAAAGAAGCCACATAAACCTATATACGTAGTCACTACAGCTTACCTTTCCAGCTTACACGTGAATATCATCCACCATCACATATCCACTTAATCTCTAATTAATTAATTTGTCTTCCAATAAAATCCAACAAATAACCAATTACCCACATAACTAATTTCTTGATCCCGATTCACTTGAATAATAATCGCTTTTAACATCCTTCATGTACTCATTATCATGGTCATGTCATATAACACTAGTCCACACAAAAATATTATTTCCAACCATAGTCATCACACATTTCCGTCTTAAATCATTTCGGGACTTCATCCTTTTATACAACGAGCTCTTGATTTGCATGCTCAAATATAACCAAACCCTCCGGGATTGGGTAGATTTGCTCATGTTGGACAGTTCATTTCATAGTCCAAAAATAAGGGGTATTATAGCTTGGATCGTATTTCAATCAAATAACTATTGAACCTCGACGAAACTTATTTTTATCAATTCGTTTAACTTCTAATCCTTACGACACTTACTTCTCACTTGTTAAACGTGGCTTAAGCAATAGTAATCTTAAAGATAATCTTGTTCTCTGAGCCTACGTCGATTAACTTACGATGTAACTTAGCGTATGAAAGTACGAGGTGTAACACCCAGGCCATGTCTCCAATCCTGTACACACATGCTAAGGGCTATGCCTCAAAGTCATGACGCATGGGGGACCTCGAAGTCTTTGTACCACATCGCTCTCCGACAAAGACCTCGGAAGCCATCAATATATCTCGCTCTATGGCAAATACCTCGGAAGCTATCAGTAACACTCACTTTCCGGCAAATACGTCGCAAGCTATCAATCAAATCACTCTCCGACAAAGACCTTGGAGGCTATCAATCACTTCCTTACCACCATATCAGTCTTGTATGAAAGTGGAAAGCATGACAGCCATGGAATCAATTGTAACACATCACAAATCATAGAATAAACAACTGGATGTCATGAATGCAAATCACAACTCAGTTCCATAATATTGTCCTCCCCTTTTCCATGTAATAAGCGAGATATCAAGTGACTGGGGTAAATAAATCAACAATCACAACCTATAGCAAACATGGTGACAAGCCCAAATAACAACATCCATACCAAGCTAGTGGATTAATTGCCACAACCATACCCAAAGTCCTAACATGCTTTCCCCGTAAATACCTACCATTACCTAAGATTCTCTAATTGGAGTCGAACAAGGGTAAGCCAAAACCTACCTCGAAGACTGAGAGGGACTCACGAATAATCAAACTAATGACTTCCCCTTGCGAAGAGCCTCCGAACGGTCGAAGTATATCAAATAAGTACTCTACATTAGATTATGAATCTAAGGATACCCATATTGCTATTCTACTAAATTGAACCCAAAAATGACCTTAAAAAGTGATCCCGGGCCCACAAGGGCAAAACTGGAATTTTATTAGAAAATTAGTTCACCCAAAGCCTTTCTAGTCTAAATACTAAAGACCCAATCAAAACTACATCAAAATGATCCTTAATTTCAAGAAATTCCTATTGGGCCTAAACCCCCAATTTAACAATCCCAACCTGATTACAATGTTAAATAAGGGATTAGACTAGTAGGAAATAAAACATTAGAGCTTAGAAACTTACTGTCACACCCCGTAGTTTCGTACGTCGAGATTTATAAGTGTTGAAGGTTTTAAGTACGCATACTAGAGTTCCCTTCAAGGATATATGTTATTATGCGAGCTAATCCTATGGTTATGATGGTTTACGTTCATATAGTAAGCTATGGAAGGATTGGAGAGCAAGTGAAGCAAAAGAGTTAAATTGTTGGAACTTTGGAAAAACATGAAGGGCGACTTTGGTCCGACTTGGAGGAAGAATATCTTATAGTATATGAAGAGTTTTGGAGCAAAACTAAAGCCAAAAATGAAGCTCGTCGATACGACATCGGAGTAGAGTTATGGATATTAAAAGTTTGAGTAGCACAAAACTTTATAAAAATAAAAGGGTTTTACCCCTCATTTTTTTTTTCAGCCTAAAAAAAATACTCCAAATATTTCCCAAATTTTCTAGAAAATTCTCCCAACTTCCGTCCACTAGATTTTAACGCAAATTAAGTATCATCCCGAATTTGTTCGGACAACGCGTAGTTGCGATTATACTATCGTATTGCGGTAAATCATGGTTGGAATTCAAGGCAAATATTGGAGATATCGCGGTACTAGTGAGAATAAGGTGAGAATCTCTCCTTATTGATATGGATATAAGTTTATTTACGGAAGTAGAGTTGTTGAATAATTATATAGTGGATTTGTGGTTGGACAAATGTCGTGTGGGATATTTTATGGAATATATTGGTATTGATAATATTGTGGTTGATGTTGGTATTGTTGTTATTGTTGTTGGTTGCTGGATTATGATTTTGGTCTAGGCATATAAACAGGGGAGATGCTGCCCTAATTTCGGTAGATTCTAAAAGGATTTCATTTGTATGCTTGAGACAAGTGTATGATGTTGAGCTTAATGATAATATGGATGGTTTATGTGTAGAGTTATGAGGTTGGAAGAATAAACGTTGAACAACTAAGGCGACCGAAAAGTATGATAAGGCTAGTCCTTTTCTTTCTAAAGGCATGATTCTTATGCTAGGATTCCGTCCATATTTCTATAATGTTCTTATTCCCCAAAATAGAAACTCATGATTTCCAAAGCTCTTACGATGTTAAATGTAAAATTTTCTACAATGATTGTGACGATGATAATGATTCTATTCTAGAAATTCCGAAGTTATGATTTGAGGGCATTATGAGATTGTTGAGCCATTCCATGAATCCCTTGATCTTACTCATTGTTGATGGTCTCACCTCATGTTACCCGTTCCTTCGAGGTGAATTATAGCGAAGATAATAATTCTATTTCTAATGCTATCTAAGTTCATGATTCTCGATACTCTCAAGACATTATCGATTTAATCTTACAATGGTTGGTCCTTCAAGGATGATGTTGATTTCATTTATGTATTTCTATGTATATGTATGCATGTATGCATTGCATCCCACTGATCAGTTGGGTATAACTACGAGTCCCGAAAGGGCCGTGTACAGATAACAGCGAGTCCCAAAAGGGTCGTGTACGGATAATAACGGGTCCCGAAAGGGCCGTGTACGGATAACAACGCATCCCGAAAGGGCTGTGTACGGATGACATTGAGTCCTGAAAGGGCCGAGTACGGATGATACCGAGTCCCGGAAGGGCTGGGTACGCATATGACAGATGTATGTATAGTAAATATATGTGAATGCAAATGTGAGTACATTGTGAATGGATGTGTATGAAATGTTTTTCCTATCGACGAGTAGTTCACATGACAGAGATCTTAGAAAGTGTACGAGGTATAGTTACGCACTTTACCCTATGTCATCATCATTCTTATGTCATGTTACTATTCATGCCTTACATACCCGGTACATTGCTCGTACTGACGTCCCTTCCTGTGGATGCTACGTTCATGCCCGGAGGTGTAGATAGACGAGACAAGGATCTTCCATAGGAGGCCGCCCAATGCCGATTCCGATTGGTGAGTTCCACTTCTTCCTGGAGCTCTGCCGAGTCTGGATATATATATGTATGATTTTTGTTTAGGGTATGTCGCGGGGGCCTGTCCCGACTTGTATACTTCAATCATGTTTATAGAGGCTTTGCAGACAGTTCCTGTGTATATCTTAGTCATAGTGTGACGATAGTAATGTCGGCATCATAGGTCCATTGTAGATATACTTATGCATGATATTATGTTCGTATTTAGCCTCTTGATCCTATTGTTTCCAGTTGAGACATGAAGGATATAAGTTATAAGTTGGTATGCTCGGTTTCCGTAAGGTGTCGGGTGCCAATCACGCCTTACTAGGGTGGGGTGTGACACTTACCCCCAAGATGAATTGAAGCCTAAACACTTGAAATCGCCTCCACAAACGCTCTCAACCAAATTTAATGTACTAATGGAAGAAAAACAACAATAAAGACAAGAAAAGTAAAAGGATAGATAATTTGACACAAGAGAAATCACAAATAAGCAGCCAAAACTTTATATTAGTTAATACCTCCTAAATGCAATAACAAAAGCACCAAAATCTTAGGAAGACCTCAACGGATTTGACTCCCAAGCAACCTTTCCTCTCAAAAAGTTCACAATCAAGGCTTACACAAGCTCTCAGTACTCAAGTGTTTGTAAATATCAATAGTCATAAAAATCTAAGTCTTCCAAATGAAAAATAAGCTACTTATACTAGATAGAGAAAGAAGACTACTATGCTATTACAATACTACCCTTAATATAGTAAGGGCCTTGTCTGGCTAGTCTTCTTTTGTAGAAATCTCTAATTCAAGGAATGGCCTCCTTTGCAAGCATAGACACCTCTTCACACAAATGGCCCTCTTGATGCCTTTCCATCGCTCCTTCATTCCCTCTTGCAATAATCATAAACACGTGAACTTGGGACCCATGGTGAGGATCAAATGTGTACTCAAGAACATCCCTCTTCATGAACAACCCTTGCATGTTTTGGAGCTCACGAGCTTGATTTCTAATAAAGGGTCTTGATGTAACTTGGTTTGTATCGTTCTCCCCTTTTTGAAGATAATTTGTCCTCAAATTTAAGGGATCCTCATTAGTCACATCCGTAGGAGAGAGATCACACACATTGAAGGTATTATGAAGTTGATATTCGAGTGGAAGGTCAATCGTGTATGCATTGTCATTTAGCCGCTCAGGCACTTCAAATGGACCATCCCCTCTAGGAATTAACTTGGCCTTCCATTTGTTGGGAAACCTCTCCTTGCGAAAATGCACCCAAACCCAATCACCCGGCCCTTGTCTGCTCTCTTGGCCATTTCTTGGTTCTTCTTCTCAAGGTGAAGCCTCACCTTCTCATGCAATTTATTCATGGCCTCAGCTCTTTTTTTGCCATCTAAACTCAACATAACATCTTGAGACAAAGGGGTTAGATCTAAAGAGGTTAGGGGGTTAAAACCATAAACCACTTCAAAAGGTGACATGCCAATAGTAATATGAATGACACTATTGTAAGCAAATTTAACAAAAGGCAATTGATCGTCCCAAGATGCTAGTTTCCCTTTAACCATGGCCCTAAGCATAGAACCCAAGGTCCTATTGACAACTTCGGTTTGGCCATTGGTTTGTGGGTGACAAGAGGTAGAAAACAATAATTTAGTACCAAATTGTCCCCACAATTCTTTCCAAAAATGGCTAAGGAATTTGAGATCCCTATCGTCACTATGGTTTTGGGAATACCATGCAAATTCACTACATGCTCAAGAAACAAGGATGCAACATGAGATGCATCATCAATCTTATGACGTGCAATGAAATGAGCCATTTTCGAAAACTGATTAACAACAACAAAGATACAATCTTTATGTTATATCCCGTATTTCGTACATTGGAACAATCCGGTTTATCTATGGTAAGTTAGAGACAAAACCATTCCGGGATACAAAGTTGGGACTTTTGACCTTCGATTTTGTTTTAAGACCTAAAGTGTTCATGAATTTGTTGGCATGGAACAATTAGAAAAATTTGGGACCAAAATTGTAGTATTGGAAAGTTGAAAATCATGAAAAATCGTCATGTTGGCCATGTGGCTTGGAAATGATCCCACACACTTTGTGGCCAAATTTAATTGGTCCAACCCATTTGTGGGCCATGGACACTTGGAAGATTCATCTAGGAGCTTAAAAGATGACTAATAAGTCATCTTTGTTCACTTCCACACTTAGAAAAAAAAAATCAAGAACTTGGAGAAAGAACAACCACACCATTCGGCCAACTCTTTGGAAAATTCAAGTCAAAAATTAGCCATTCCAAAATTATTTCTTCTGTCAAATCCACTAATTGGAGGTCCTAAGTAGCATGGAAGTGTTGTTTGGGTCATCAAACCATCCGTTGTGTCAATTGGAAACCCTAGCCTATTTGTGAAGTTGAAGAAGAAAGGTAAGATTTAATCATGTTTTATGTGTTATGAAGGGTGTATGTATGTTGTAGTATGTTAAAATGGAGGAAATTTATGAAATATGTGTGTTGGAGTTGAGGTTGTGTGTGGTAGTGTATAGTCGTGTAAGTGTGTGTGTGTGTGTTGTGTTGTGTTGTGTTGTGTTGAAGCTGATGAATTAATGTCTAGTTGGTATGTTGATTGTTGTAGTGGAGGAATGAATAAGAATCATAAATATGTATATATGTTGTGTTGGTCGAAAATGGGTCATATGATATGACAATGAATGGATTGATTCTACTTAACGTTTTAGTTGTTGTCGTTATGAATTCCATGATGAGAATGAGAGTTTAATGACTCAAAATTGATGTGGTAATTGTATGCGGACTGATTTGGAGGTTATTGTACATTTAATGTAATTTGTATTTTGATGAGAATAGCATTGTTAGAATATGAATTGTTGGTGCAAATCATGATTTGGAAGCGAGGGATGAGTTATGGAGGTGTCCTCGGGTTTCTGGGCGAGCTTTTCGGGTGAGTGGGAGTATTATTTGGAATGTTTGAAATGTTGTATGAATTGCTTGAATGTCTTTGAATATTATTGGTATGGGTTCGGGTTAGTATTCGAATGTATAGCGTGGATGTTGGCTTAAAATGTAAGCCGTTGAATTGAATTCATGAATGTTGTTGAATGATGAAAAAGAAAGCTATTAATGTTGTATTGCCTTTCGTATTGATTATGAATGTTGCTAGGTTGGTTGTTGTTGTTGTTGTTGATTGATTTGGCCGAGTTAAATTCTCGGGTGGCCTATTTACGGGGGAAATGTCGCCAAATTTCTCGTAGAATTATGGCTAAATTGGAATTTAATGCCCAAAATGTCTTTAGCTAATGTTTGGCATATTATGACTTGTTTGTAGACCTTGGGGAGCCCGAGGCATAGGTCATGATTAGCTTGAGTTTGGAGTAGCGTTGGGAGCGATCGAGGTATGTAAAGCGCGACCCTTCCTCCTTTGGCATGCCTTAGTCGTAAATAGGCTACGATACGAGCCTCGAGGAAATTCTACTCTCGCGATCCGACCATGTCTGTGATTCTTATTTGTTTCTTGGTCTTCGTATGCTTGATATGATGAAATATTGGCTCTTATGTCTTTTGTATGGCTACGTTTCAAAAGTTGCATAAAAATTGATTTTTAATAGAGTTTTGTTCCTAAATGATTTCGAAAACTACGAAAGTCCGTAACTTTCACAGACAGAACCGGATCGCCTCGATATGCTCAACAATGATTCCATGATGTATGATGATTATGTTTTCCATAGGCGGGCCCAACTTGAGTCGACACCTTTCCGTGGGCCCCGCGACTTTTCTTATGTACTTATGACTATTCTTGAAAGGTTATGATATGACGATTATTCCGATTTCAAGTACGATCAATTTACGTGTCTTTTGAGTTGGTAATAATGATTTGATAATATATGATAACTATGATTTTCGTAGGCGGGCCCGGATTGGGTTGACGCTCGTCCGTGGGTCCCGCGATCTTCTTTTGTAAATTCTAATGGCTTTTGAAGAATTCAATATGACTATTTTTCCGACCCCCGAATACGATTACTTATTTATCCGTTAAGTCTGAAATGAGGATTTTTATGCATGCGATTTGGATACGTGGTTATGATTTCTGAAGTTCGGTTTGATATATTCCGAGTGACAATCGGAGAAAATTTGATTTGACTATTATCTTGGTTTTGAAATAATAGTTCGCTTTGATGATTCCGTTGAGTTTGTAATAATGAATTGTACGCATATGGCTACTTACGATTCTCGCTCGTGCGTTTTGTTGTTACATCCTTCCACCGGATCCGGGCGGTTGCTATCGTGCGCACTATTCTGAAGTATGATGTGTTTTCCGAAGTATGATGTGATATGAAGTATGATGTGACCGGTACGCCGAGCCCCTCTTGGCCGGGTACCGTGTATATGTGTTATGATGTGTAACGGAGATGTTCGGAGATATAAAACCTTCTGAAGTATGATGTGTTGTGGCGTCCAGATGGAGTGGCGACCACGTTCTGTCCGCCGGGTCCCATTGCGGACCGTATGTGATATGTGATATGATGTTTGATGATATGATAATCTGATATGATATGATATATGATGGTGTGATGTGATGTATGATTATTATTTTATTTATGGATCGGGCCGTACGTTCCTCGGCATTATTATTTTATTTATGGATCGGGCCGTACGTTCCTCGGCATTATTATTTTATTTATGGATCGGGCCGTACGTTCCTCGGCATTATTATTTTATTTATGGATCGGGCCGTACGTTCCTCCGGCATTATTATTTTATTTATGGATCGGGCCGTACGTTCCTCGGCATTCGGTTAACGCGCGTTTATACGATATATTCTATTTTACGCATATGTGGGACAGAATGTTTTTCAAAATAAAGTTAAGCATTTTGGGCGTTCGATGGTTATACTGCTTCTACATCGCTTATGTGTGATTTGTATTTCGGGTATACGTACTTTGGCGTTTGGGTTATTATGCTCACGTTCTGTACACCTTACTTCGGTTATGACTTCGTTTTGTACTTCCTGCTTTGCATACTCGACATATTCTACCGACCCCTTTCTTCGGGGGGTGCCGCGTTTCATGCCCGCAGTACAGATACGCGTTTTGGTGATCCACCGACGTAGGATTTTCGTTCGCTCGTTCGCAGTGCTCCCTTTATCTCGGAGCCGCATTTTGGGTATATACTCTTCCGATGTATATGATTATGTTTATTCAGGGTACGGCGGGGCCTTGTCCCGTCATATGATTCTGTTGTTCTGTATTAGAGGTCTGTAGACATAGATGTGGGTTATGTACTATTTTGTTCGGACACGTTGAGTAAGATGTGTTTGGGCGGCCCATCCGCCGTGGCAGCCTTATCGGCTGCGTGTATGTATGCTTTGTTATGTTATGTACATTATGATAGCTTTGCCGGCCTCGTTGAAGATATATATTTGTAGGCGCCAGTTTGGAGCCACGTTTGATACTGATTTATGTACTAGTCGTTTGTATGCCGAATCTGATTAGTGAGCGCGTATGAGTGCCCAGCTCGGGCACTAGTCACGGCCTACGGGGTTGGGTCGTGACACTTTACCCCTTTTGGTCCTCGGCAATCCCAACACAAAATCCATTGAAATATCAAGCCAAGGTCGTTGGGAAGGAGCCTAGACTTAGCACCACGGTACTCAATGCGTTGACCAAATATTTTAGCAACATCTCGCCGCATATGAGGCCAATAAAATTGCTCCTTAAGAATCCCCGAAGTCTTATCAATCCCAAAATGTCCCATTAATCCCCTATTGTGTGCCTCCCACAAATAACTCCCTCCAAGATCTCATGGGCACACATAGTCGCTTATTCTTGAACAAGAAACCATCAAACTTAGAATAGGGAGTAGAAGACCTATACCTAATCCATCTCTCCCTTTCCCATTCTTCGTATTCTACAAAGATTTTTGCAAAGATGGGGTCCTCAGGATACAATGTCTTCAAACTTTCAAAACCCATCAATATGGAAAATAAAGTATTAATTAAAACATGTTTCCTTGATAGGGCATCGGCAACTACATTGTCCTTTCCCTTTTTGTATTGGATTACATAATGGAAGGTTTCAAGGAATTCAATCCACTTAGTATCTATTTTGTTCAACTTTCCTTGGGCCTTAAGATGTTTTAAGGACTCGTGATCGGTCCTAATCACAATTCTTTAGGCCACAAGTAGTGTTTCCATTTACCCAAAGCCCTAATCAAAGCATATAATTCAAGATCATAGGTGGAGTAATTTAACGTTGCACCCTTAAGCTTTTCTCTAAAATAGGCAATGGGTTTTTGGTCTTGCATCAAAATTGCACCAATACCTACTTTACTAGCATCACATTCAATTTCAAAGATTTCGTCAAAATCGAGTAATTGCCACAATGGTGCGGAGCTAAGCATTTGTTTTAAAGGGTCAAAAGCCTTTGCTTGCTCCACACCCCAAGAAAGGGTTTATCCTTTGGGATTACCTCGGTCAAAGGAGCGATTACGGTACTAAATCCTTTAACAAACTACCTATAAAAACTATCCAATCCATGAAAACTTCTTACATCACAATTGGATTTAGGAGTTGGCCAATTCTTAATAGCGTCTATTTTGGATTCATCAACCTCAACACCCCTTGAACTCATAACAAAACCCAAGAAAACAACTTCATCAACATAAAAAGAGCATTTAGCAACATTAGCATCAAGTTTTTCTTGTCTACGCACTTCAAATACACACTTCAATTGATCAACATGCTCATCCATGATTTTACTATACACCAATATATCATCAAAGTAAGAAACCACAAATTTGCCAATAAAAGGTTTCATAACACGATTCATTGAACGCATGAAAGTACTAGGAGCATTAGTGAGACCAAAAGGAATCACCAACCATTCATATATACCAAATTTTGTCTTGAATGCAGTTTTTCACTCATCTCCCAGCTTCATCAGGATTTGATGATGGCCACTCCTAAGATCTATCTTAGAGAATATGCATGAACCATTCAATTCATCAAGCATGTCATAAAGACGAGGGATGTAATGGCGATACTTTACCGTTATTTTGTTGATGTCCTGGTAATCAACACAAATACGCCATGTTCCATCTTTCTTTGGCACCAATATTACTGGCACAATACATGGACTCATACTTTCTCGTACAACTCCTTTCTCAAGGAGTTCATCCACTTGCCTTTGAATTTCTTTGGTATCATCCGGGGGCTCTATACGCCGGTTTATTTGGCAATTGGGAACCCGAGATAACGTCAATTCGGTGCTCAATTCCCCTTAAGGATGGCAATCACTTTGGGAGTTCCGTTTGGAACACATAATCAAAATCCTGCAAAAGAGAAGGAATAGAACTACGCAAAGAAGAGGTTAGATCGTTAGTGTGTAAAGTATAATCCCTATGGGTGAGGAGGATCACGTGTTGTCGCTCCTCCAACTGCTCTCTAATCTCCCCTAGATTTGCCAAGAGGGCCACCTTAGCCTTTTCTCTTGACTCCTTCTTCTTCCCGCTCCCCTCTTGTGGTACTTCCCTCACTATCTCCTTGTACAAGCTTGCCCTTCTCCTTCAACTCCCTCATTTTATTATAAAATTCTCCAACTTGTGATGGTGACATACCACATAACACATGCTTGAGCCCATTATGTGCATGTGAATATCGGTTGGTTCTCCCATCATGTTTGGTCAACCTATCATATTGCCAAGGTCTTCCAAGTAGAAGGTGACAAGCTTTCATGGGAACAACATCACAAAGGATTTCATCTTGGTACTTCCCCACTTTGAATGATAGCTTGCCGAGTTACCTTTAATTCTCCACATTTGTTGAGCCATTGGAGTTTGTAAGGATATTCATGAGTGGTGGTGGGAAGTTTTAAGAAGTCAACCAATGTCCTACTTGCAACATTTGCACAACGCCCACTATCAATGATCATGACACACACATTTTGATTGATGACACACTTGGAATAGAAAAGATTCTCCCTTTGGCTAGGATCATCCAGGGCCTTGCTTATCATCGTTCTCTGTACCACATAATTCGAGATAGTAATCTCCCCTTCTTGATAGACATACATGTCATTATCCTCCTTGCTAAACACATTGTAATGGTGACATCTCCGTCACCCTCCATATTATCTCTCTCTTCAACACTCCTAAGTACACCATGTTCATGATCATCTTCATCATTTTTGTCCTCATACTCTCCCTCATCATCATTACCCGCTTCTTTCAAAATAAAGGCTCTCCGATTGGCACACTCACTTGCTATATGGCCAAATCCTTGATATTTATAACATCAGATTGGTTTAGATTTCATACCTCCTTCCTTTGGAGCAAACTTTTGAGGTTGTTTTTCTACTTGCTTTTAAACTTAAGTTTTCTTCACAAAGGGCTTCTTGGATTCTTGCATGGTACCCTTGTTCTTTTGCCAATTTGAGAAAGAAGTTCCTCCCTCTTTGTTGTTATTCCATGAACTTGTGTACTCTCTCGACTTGTTGATCTTATCTTCCTTGAGCCCCTTCTATATCTCAATTGCCACTTCAAGAGTTTCATCAATATCTTGATAGTTGTGAAGTCTCATTTAGAAAGCAATGTCTCTATCCAACCCTGCCCGGAACCGATTCATGGCATTCTAAAATCTTCTTCAAAGTCGATTCTCATTTTCACAAGTTGGAAATTATCATAGTATTCTTCCACACTTTTTACCTTGCCTCAAAGTGTATACATTCTTGAGTTTCTCTTGTTTGTATCTTTCGGTGACATATTTACGCTTCAAGATCCCCTTTAACTCTTCTCAAGTGGGTGTGGTAGGTAATCCATGCAACCTCTTCGCTTTCACTTGTGTTTCCCACCATGTGGAGGCAAATCCTTCGAATTAGGCAATGGCATAAAATGCCTTTTTCACCTCGGACATGTCATTTGTTAAAAAGATTTGGTCACATTGCATTATCTATTCAAGAAGCACACCGAGATCACTACCTCCTTAGAAGCTAGGAAGAGACACCTTAAAGGAGTTGAGACTCGTGTCTTGACCTTTAATGTTTCCATAGTTCCTATGATTTCCATACGGTTCTCCTCCATAGTCATCACCATAGAATTCACAATCTCGATGAACATCTCGATCTTGATGATCATCACGAGCTTGATAACCTCTGTGTCATTCCATTTGAGGGTACGGACAATTTCTTCCACCTCTACCTGGATAGGCACCTTGTTCTTACCCTCGTTGTCCCCAAGCTTGATTGGCATTACGCTCACGATAACATTATCTATCTCATCAACATCAAGTGGTGTTTATCCCGATTTGGTTGTTGAACATTTTGATGGTTTTGGGGTGGCAATGGCTCATGTGGTGGTGGGTCATTTGGGAGTGGAGGTGGATTGTTTCGTTGGTGTATTGGATTGTTGTTTGGTGTGGTGAGGATGGTATTTTGGCGAGAGGTGTCTTGAGGGGTATTTTAGGGAGTGAGGTTATACAATTGGTGAACAGTTTGGGGGGGCAAGGTAGCTGATAAGGATACCACCCTACTACCTCCTTCAATTACTACCACCCTACTACCCAAGTTTTCCATCCGCCCATCCATACATTCTACCTTGTTATTTAAGGCTTGTAACATTCTCATCACATCAACAAGTGTGGGTTCCCCGGTGGGTGTCACGACCCAACCCCGTAGGCCGTGACTAGTGCCCGAGCTGGACACTCGTACTCACCTATTAACCATAATTAGCATACAAATAACTTATACATATTCAAAGGTCAGACGGCGTCTCAAACTGTCGCATATAAACATATATACCGCACAGAAGCCAGCAAGGCTGTCATAAAACACATCATCTCGAAATATATATATATATATATATATATATATGCAAGCCGACAAGGCTGCCACGGCGAGTGGGACCGCCCAAAACATAAATCACACAGACATAACTGAACAGTAATTATTCACAACCCACACTTATGTCTACAGACCTCTAAGAGTAACGATCGTATCATATGACGGGACAGGGCCCCGCCGTACCCCTGAATAGACATATGTACATATATACAACGAAAGTGTCTGTACCGAAATATAGGCTCCGGAACGAGGGAGTGCTCCAAGATAGCATAACAAATGTCCTAGGCTGGCGGATCACCAGAACGATCATCTGTACCTGCGGGCATGAAACGCAGCCCCCGAAGAAACGGAGTCAGTACGAAATATGTACCGAGCATGTAAAGCATGAAATACGATGAATGAGTCATAATCGAGATAAAAGTACGAAACGAGGACGATAACGAATATCCAACTCCGCTTGCTCTTAAACACAAATCATGCATATCAATATCATATCCAACCTGTTATGGGACTTAGTGACATAATCGATAATCATCCTGTACATGTGTATACATACGTCCGGCCCTCTAGTGAGGGACTCGGTAAGTAAGATCATATCACCATCATATATATACATGTAACGTGTCCCGGCCCTCTAGTGAGGGACTCGGTAAGTAAGATCATATCACCATCATATATATACATGTAACGTGTCCCGGCCCTCTAGTGAGGGACTCGGTGAATAACGTGTCCCGGCCCTCTAGTGAGGGACTCGGTGGAGGAGATCCTGTCTCCATCATGTGTACATCATACTCGACCCATCCTGTGGGCTGGCGCCATCATCACATCATCACATATATATAATGTGTCCCGGCCCTCTAATGAGGGATTCGGTGAACAATGCAGTAGAGCTGCGCACGAAAACATGTCCTGGCCCGGACTCAGTGAAAGATGTAACAATCATACGCACGAGCAGAGTAGTAAGTAACCATATACACATAAATCAACTTTTAAGACTCAAAAGATAAGTAGACAAATCAACGCTCGAGTATCCGAATAATAGTCATACTCAGTACTTTTGAATATCATTACGAACTATATCAAATAACGTCTCGGGGATCATAGTCATGTATCAAACCAATCCGAGCCCGCCTATGAAAGTTACAGACATTATTCATTAGAGAACACTTTACGAACATATCAAGGCAATCCGAGCCCGTTCATGGAAGTTACGGGCATTTTTCATTATGGGATCTTTTAGGAATAGGATCTCTTTATGCAACATTTACTATCCAATCATGCAAAAGACTCAAGGCAACAACTCGACAATTTTGAGAGTGCGAATATCAAGAAGTGAATAAGAATCGTAGACATGCTCGGATCTTAGGAATAGAGTTACCCCGAAGCTCGTATCATATCATATCTTACTTACATCTAAGACATGCCAAAAGAAAGAAAGGGTAAGCTTTACATACCTGTTCCACCTCTTATTAGCCACGCTTATTCGTCCAAGATCACGAGTCTACATTTAAGAGGATTTACACAATCATTAGACTCATTATTACATGCCTGTCTTAGTCCTTCAAATAAATTCATTTATAGTCCTGCCAAATTTTACGCAAAGATCTCCCCCTTATATGCCTAGCCCGAAATTCCAATTCAATAACCAACACCATCAACAACAATACCAATAGTAATAACATCATTTTCAACACAACATATGCCATAAAATAACCCACACACTGTTTTCCCATTTTCTCAACCAACCAACTTGCGATACGACTAATTAATAACTTTATTTCCGTAAGGAAGCCGAAGTTAATACCACCAAAATCGATAACAACATCTTCAATATCCTACAAAATAAATACACACATTTTTTTTAATCCAAATTTCTCTTCAAGCCTAAATTCATAATCCGACAACACCAACAAACGAATTTATCACACTATTCCCTCCGTTCTAATCCGTTAAAACTCTGAATAAACTTGGTAACAATGAAAAGGAGCCTTAATCTTACCTCAAGTGTGCAGCCACCACGTCCACCCTCTTCGTCTTGGTTGATTTTTAGCTCAAATTGAAGGCAACGCGACGTACGACACTTTTCTCTTCATGGGCTTCGGAATTCGGAGCTCAGATTTTGGTCAACATTGGTTTTTCTCTCTAGGCTCTCCTCTCTCTTTTTCTCCAGAATTTTCTGGGTGTTTTGGTATGAAAAATGAGGAGAAAAGGATGAAATTTTACTTAAAAAGGTGTGGGTAATGGGCCTGACCCGGTTGGGCTCGGGTTGGGCCTGGCCCACTGACCTTTCTTCCTTAAAACGTCCATATATCCTTATCCCGATGTCTCCTGTGAACCCACGACCTATGGTTGGAAAGATATTTCAATTATTTACAACTTTCATTCTGGGAGTGTTCCCAAATTCCAAACTCATAATACCATTTTGGCCCCTCGAAGTCAGATCACCTGAAAATGTTTTCTTAAATCGTCCGTTTAGAGGGCTTACACTCATTTTTGGCTTATGGGTCCTTCTTAGGACTTGCTCAACTTCACATGTAATACCCATATATCTCTTCATATGACCTTTATAAAATCCCGACATGTGGGCCCCACCTTAACTTATGGTTACGAGGGCTATCATCAGGTAACTTGTTAACTGATTTATTTCATACGATCTCCAATGTCATATGTACACTCTTATACGCAGATAATATAATCTTCATCCCTAATTCTTGTATAACTCTACTCTCCCTTGAGCTCGTACTAAGCCATCGACAGTCTTGGTAACACAAACTTTCCGGGGTGTAACAGTGGGAACTTGTGTTCTATCTTCCGTCGCCATGATACCTATTCCAGACACTCAATAAAACAAGCAAACACATTAAGTTAGTGAAAATAAACTCACAATCTCTCAAGTATGCGCACCTTTGATTATCTCACAAATTGCTTCGGCCAAATATTGTGTTCTTGTTAATGTCGATTAGTCACAAAGGATCAAATGCTACTCTTGGCCTGAATAGATTCTTTTTAGACTAAGAAAGACGGATGACTCAATTTAATCTAGCGTAGTTGAGCCAAGAAATTAACAACAAGGTAAAAATGAGAAAAGCACGAAAAGAATTAGATCGGATAAAAATACGGACACAAGAACTAGCACACACAAGTAGAACAAGTACTAAATGTACACTAATTGAGGAAAACAAGAAAACGAAATGCTAAAAATCGTGAAATAACTAAAATTTCGGGGCCGGGTGGGTGACAACTTGAAAACATGGTCTTGAAGGCCCAATTGATCTAAGGTATCAATTTGAAATAACGAAAATTTAAAATTTCTATACTATTGTGCTTTTTTTTTTTTCCTCCTTACCTCAGAAATAAGGACACAACAACCAACCAAGGATGAAAGAAAATTTTGGAAAATGAAGTGAAATGAAGCACGATTTGAGGCTTGAAATAATGTTAAATTTTGGAAAATGAAGTGAAATAAAGCACGATTTGAGGCTTGGAACAATGTTACTCATGATGGAAATTTTTCACTTTTACAGTCTGTAAAATGTTTTATGGACCATCAAATGTCTGAGTGCACCGTGAAAATGGTCAGAGAGCTCAGCTTCTATTACGCCGCAACTTTTTCGGTCCGTCAATTTTTTTTACAGTTCGTCATATGTCTGAGTGTACCGTAAAACTAATAAGAGAGAATCAGCTTCTTTACGCCCAAAATGTACGGTCCATCAGGGTTTTTACGATCCGTCAAATTCTTTTATGGTCCGTAAAATCGAATTCGGCAAGGAAATTTTTTGGACTTCAATCCTTGTATTTTGTGCACATAATTTTGAACCTCGGGATCCATGCTGGGCCAACTCTCAAGATATTTTTCCTCTTTTTGCTCAAAAAAATACCTTTTCACCAAACATTTTAGGGTTTTGAAGATCTAACCTCACCTTTTGGAGTCTTCTTCCTCAAGAACCTTTGAAGACCTTCAACAACATTTGAAAAATTCAAAAATTTATAGACCCTCAAATCAACTCTGACATTCTTCAAATTTCAGATTCTTGACCTTTAGTAATAGGAGAACAAAGCCCAATAGTTTTCAAGGTTTAATTTCCCTTCCTTCTACAACACCCAATAACTTGTTCTTCAATTTTCAAGCTCTAACAATGGTGAAAATCAAACCCTAACTCCAAATGACTCAAAAACTTCAGATTTAGACCCTAACGACTCTGTAGAACTCTAGTATGACACTAGAAACAACAACAAAGCAACGATTCAAACAATTTTTTTTTTGGATTTTTGATTTTTTTTTATTTGTAGTAATCAAATCCCAAGACTAGATTTGTTGAAACAAACCTAATTTAGGCTCTGATACCAATTGATGTAATAATGGAAGCAAAAACAACAATAAAGACAAGGAAAGTAAAAGGATAGATATTTTGACACAAGAGAAATCACAAATAGGCAACCAAAACTCTATATTAGTTAAAACCTCCTAAATGCAATAGCAAAAGCACCAAGCTCTTAGGAAGACCTCAAGGGATTTGACTCCCAAGCAACCTTTTCTCTCAACAAGTTCACAATTCAAGGCTTACACAAGCTCTCAACACTCAACTGTTTATAAATATCAATAGTCATAAAAATCTAAGTCTTCCAAATGAAAAATAAGCTACTTATACTAGACAGAGAAAGAAGACTACTATGCTATTACAATACTACCCTTAATATAGTAAGGGCCTTGTTTGGCCAGTCTTCTTTTGTAGAAATCTCTAATTCGAGGAATGGCCTCCTATACAAGCATAGCCACCTCTTCACACAAATGGCCCTCTTGATGCCTTTTCATCACTCCTCCGTTCTCTCTTGCAATCATCATCAACACTTGAACTTGGGACCCATGGTGAGGATCAAAAGTGTACTCAAGCACATCCCTCTTCATGAACAACCCTTGCATGTTTTGGAGCTCACAAGTTTGAATTCTAGTAAAGGGTCTTGATGCAACTTGGCTTGTATCAGAATTTATGAACTTATGAAGTCTAGTCTCGATTTTAGGAAATAAAACGGTTGTGATTTATGCTAATTCTGCTTCTGCCGACCTTTCCTCGCAAGTGTGGGCTCGCACTGGCGAAGAAAAGCCGCAGATGTGGTCCCAACTTAAACTCGTGATTGTCCAGGTGCAGGGAAGAGTTTGCAGATGTGGTCCCAACACGGAATCTCTCACCTGCGGACCAAATCCCGCAGTGTACCCCGCAGTGTGGCACAACGTAAACCGAAAGTTCTGGTTTTCACCAAATTTGACCCAACACTCTAAACTAACCTGAAACCTCCTGGATAAAAACCAAACATGCATATCTATCATCAAACAAGCTGCGAACTCATTCGAGCTCTCAGATTTTCCCAAAGAGTTCTCATTAACCCGGTGTTGACCCAAGTCAACTCTAACAAAAGAAAAACCAAACTTCCAACCAATGCCCAAAACGCCTCCAGAAGCCTCGGGACCAGAACCAAGGACCCAACTAAGTCTAAAATCACCTTCCGGGCCCAGTGGAACTATTCAAAATGGATTCTGGACGTAATTACCCAAAAGTCAACAATATGTCAACCATTTTTAGCTTATTCAACTTAGAAAACTCTAGAAACCTCAAAATCAATCATGACTCGCTCGATGGCCTCGAGAATCGTACAACCCATCCCCGCAAGTCACAAACTCAGACAAGAGACTACAGGAAGGGTATTTTAGGAAAAGAGAGTAAAATGCTTGAAATGACCAAAAAGGCCATTACAATTAATAATTTATATATGCTTTTGTTGCCTTCCATACTCGTACATTCATTCATACTAATGTCCCTTTTAATGGGGGACGCTGTATTTCATGCCTGCACGTCCAAATATACAGACAGACGAACTTCCCTAATAGGTTGCTCAGCTCAGCCGTTAGTTAGCATGCTCTATTCCTCTGTAATTGCCATTTGGTGTTGGTATAGTATTGCATACATATTTTGGGTATTGGCGCGGCCCTATCCCGACATTATAATAGTTATGACTCTTAGAGGCTTGTAGACATATCTCATTTGTATAGTAGTGTTGTATGGCCTTATCAACCTATGTTTATTTTTACAGTTTCCTTTGTGGCCTCGTCGGCCCGTAGATCTATATATAGATATATGCATGCTTCTGTCCCAAGAATTATTCACTGAAGGGCTCTATTTACTCGCACTTTATCATATGATGGCATTGTCATCTTTTATTATTACTAGGTTGGATTGTTAAGTACCACAGGTTGGTGCTCGACGAGTAAACCCAGGTGTCGGTCCCATCCCTTCGATTTGGGGTGTCACAAACTTAGTATCAGAGCAAGTCTGTCTTAGGGAGTCTACATGTTGTGCCAAGTTGCTTAAGGGTCTGTTGTGCACCATACCTATAATCATTAGCCTACAGGGAATCTAGGAAATGTTACCCTTCTTTCATACTCCAGATCGTGCGTTAGAGCTGTGCTATAAGCAGATCATTCTATTCCGTGCCATCGTACCTGAAGTTGTGAGTAAGTACACAGTCCTTATTAAAATAATATGTGTATCAGATACATAAGTGATGTGTTAGAGCGCTAAGGAGTGAATGTTAATCTTGTCCATGTGGGGAGAATGTTGTGAAAGTATCAGATGGTAATGCACAAGACTCGAATGAGAAAGAGTACAGGTAAAGGAAATGTGAGGTATTTAGGAAAAAGAACATTGTTAAGTGGCACAGAATCCAGATAATGAGTACAAGCATCACGATCTCATTTTCAAAAGAAAAGTATCGCTAGTAGCACACTCCCTAACCTATAATTCATCAGCGTTAAAAGGCCAAGCTATAGAAAATCATAAAAACCCCAAGATCTTTTGAGGGTTAAGCCCATTATTAGAAATGGACAGATTGTTAGAATAGGATGACGCTACTAAATGGTGTTAAGAGCGTGTTGATAATTCGTCATGATGCGATGTACATATGATATACCCTGACTTTGTATGGTCTGATATAACTTGTTGAGTGTTTAGAATATTTGGGTATTAGGTATTTGAATCTTGGTATATGGGATAAGGATTCATATTAGTGTGACTTGTGAATCTAGCAAAGAAGGAAGATTAAATGACCAGAGAATAAGGCTGGATGAAGAGGTAGAAGCTAGAAGTAAAAGAAAGTTTCATTGGGGTCCTCCAAAATTGAATGAGAGGTGGAAATGTTAGTAAGCGATTAATAGAAGGATAAGTAAAGCGTCATGGATAGATAAGGGCCGTAAGCCGATGCTTGGTAGTGTGACAAGGTTCGTAGTCAAGTAAGAGAAAGGGGCAAGAGAAAGTAAGTGGAGAAGTTATAAAGAGGAATAAGTCATGGGACTATGTCTTTATTACGAAAAATGAATTGATGAATTCAATGAAGAGTATCAGGAGGCCTATTTGACTTCTCAAAGTTAGGAGATATTAGTATTGTCACGACCCAACCCCGTAGGCCGTGACTAGTGCCCGAGCTGGGCACCCATACACACTCACTACTAGAATCGGCATACAAACAACTTATACATATATAAAGATCATACGTGGTTCCAAACTATCGCATACAAACATTTACACTGCGCAGAAGCCGGCAAGGCTGTCGTAATATACATAACATATCGGAGCATGCACACACGCAGCCGACAAGGCTGCCACGGTGGATGGGCCGCCCAAATACAAATCAAACGAACACAACCAGACGGTAACTAATCACAACCTACATATATGTCTACAGACCTCTAAGAGTAACAACAAAATCATATGACGGGACAGGGCCCCGCCGTACCCGTGAATAAATGTACATATATACAATGAAGAAATCTGTACCAAAATGTGGGCTCCGGACAAGGGAGCGCTCCAAAGTAGCTGAGTAAGTATCCTAGACGGGCGGGTCACCAAATCGGCGTCCGTACCGCGGGTACGAAACGTAGCCCCGAAGATGGGGTCGTACGGAATATGTACTGAGTATGTAAAGCATGGAATACAGAAAATGAGGTCATATCTGGAATAAGGAGTACAGAAAATGAGCATAATAACCAAGATACGAAAATACTTGCATTTGACATACTAATCATGCATACGAAGTACAGAAAGCAAATTTAATAATCAGAATATCAAAATGCGTCAAGTATAACATTCAGAATGCCAGATTACTTACTCCTGAACATAAAACATGCATGTCAATATCAGATATCATATGCGGTCCGTGATGGACCTCGGCGGACAGAACATGGTCGCCCCTCCTGTCTCGGGCGCCATAACTCATCATACTTCGGAATATTGCATACCTTCGAACACATCACCCTCCGTATCACATCATACTTCAGAAACACATCATACTTCGAAAATCATCAGATTTCAGAACTCATCATACTTCGGAAAACTCATCATACTTCGGAATATAACATAATGCGCACGATACATAACCGGCCTGAGACTCGGCGAAGGAATTAACAATAGTGTGCACGAGCAGAATTGTAAGGAACTATAAGCAATTTAAAGCATTTATAAAGACACAATAAATTAATCAAACAAACCATCATTCATAAATCAAGACAATAGTTCAATCAAGTTTCCTCCGAACGTTACTCGGAGGCATATCAAACAAAACTTTAAAAATCATAACTACGTATCGGAATCATATGCATAACAATCCTCATTAAAGATTTGGTAAATAAGTAAGTAATCATACTTGGGGGCCCACGGACAAGTATCAAACCGATCCGAGCCCGCCTATGGAAGTTAGAGATTATTGCTCGTTATAAAATCTTCCACGATCATTTCGAAGCGATCTGAGCCCTTCTGTGAAAGTTACAGGCGTTCGTAGTTACAGAACTCTTTTAAAAACAAAACTTTTTATGCAACACTTGAAAACCAATCATACAAAGACATAAGGATCGAGACTCTACTACATTAGGAATGTCAACATTAAGAGGTGAATAAGAATCATGGACATGCTCGGATCGTAAGAATAGAATTACCTCGAGGCTCGTGTCATAGCCTACTTACAACTAAGACATGCCAAAAGAAAGAAAGGGTGAGCTTTACATACCTCGTTTGCTCTCGAAGCTAATCCAAGCTTACGTCGCGGGCTTCCCAAGATCTACAATACGTCATTAAATACCAACATTAACTAAAGTCATTTAGACATTCAATCCCAAACTAGCACTTAATTCTGCAGAAATTTGGGCAAAGATTTCCCCTGTAAGTACAACAACCCCGAGAATTCAACTCGGCCAAAATCATCAACAACAACACCAACAACCATACTAACAACATCAATAATCAATTCAAAACGCATTCTAACGTTAGTAGCTCTTCTCTACATAATTCAACAACATTCATTATATTCAATTCAACTACTTACATTCGAATCAACATCAACGCCATACGTTCAATTGCTAATCCGAAACCATTCAAACAATATTCAAGAACACTTTAAACAATTCACACAATATTTCAAAAAACCCAAACAATGTTCCAACTCACCCGAAAACCACCCCAAACCCGAGAGCAACAACAACAACATCTTTCCTTCTCCCAAATTCATGAATTCCACCAACAATCCACACGTTAACAATATTATTTTCATAAATATAAACTCTACATTCAAATCACATTAACTTCTAAAAACAGCCCCCAACGATTACCCTTCAACTTACACCATTAATTCTTCATTTTTCATTATAGAATCCACAACAACAACAACCAAAATGCTAAGTAAAATTTGCTTATTTTACTCTACCAAGAACAGCCCCTACACGGCCACTCCTCAACACACATAATTTCATGAGTTTCATTCATTTTCTACACGCTACAACAACACACAAACATGCTAAATACAATTAATTCATCACTCCTCCTACACCACACATACCACACGGCTACAACACCCACCCACACGGTTCACCTTCAACATCTATATTTTCATGAATTTCATTCATTTCCGCATACTATAACATACACAAACCATTCATAACATATAAAAAGGAAGATTGAACCTTACCTTCTTCACTTGGTTCTTCAACTTAGCTAGAGTTGGTGCTTGAATTAATTCTTGTTCTTCCTACTCCAACGACTACTCCACGTCGTTATGCACCTTCTGAGAAGTTGAAATGCTTAAGGAAAATATTTTTTTGGAGAGGATTTTTGATCTTCAATTTTTTTCTTACTATGGCCGAATGGCCTTCTCCTTTGTTCTCCAAGTCTCTTGAAATTTCTAAGGGTAAGAAATGGTGAAGATGACTAATTAGTCATCTTTTGGTAACATATATTAAGTATCCATGTGGCCATGGCCCACATCCATGTGGCCGGCCACATGACCTCTTTTTTTTTTTTTTTTCATGAACCAATTACTTTCCACAAATAACTTTTAACCCCAAATTTCCTTAATATTCCATGCCAACAAATCGTAAGCAATTTATGTCTTGAAATAAAATCGTGGTTAAAAGTCTCGACTTCGTATTCCGGAGTAGTCTTGTCCCCAACTTGTCGTGGTTGACTCGGATTATCCCGACGTACGAAATACGGGATATAACAAGTATTTGGCTATAATTTAAGGCGAACCAAATGTAGGTTAGAAACTCAGAGGAGTACTGTAATAATTGAACATAGTGATATTAGGAGAGTGGGCGGCTAGGCAGTAAGAGAGTAAGCGACAAAGAGCAACCATTTAGGCCCAGTAAAGGACGGTTTGTTGCACCTCGCCTGTCACGACCCAACCCCGTAGGCCGCGACTAGTGCCCGAGCTGGGCACCCGTACACACCCATTAATCAGAAATAGCATACGAATAACTTATACAGTATACAAATAACATATATGTACACAGTAAGTGAAACGTCGCCTTCAAAGTCGTCACAAATGTATTTACAGATCATAATCACATCTTTCAACAGATGATACCACATAGAAGCCGGTAAGGCTATCATAGTATAGGGGGACGTCTAAATCACAAATCACATAGACACAACTGAACAGTGATCACCCACAGCCCACACGTATATGTCTACAGACCTCTAAGAGTCATAACAAAATCATATGACGGGACAGGGCCCCGCCGTACCCATGAATAGACATATAGTATATACATATGCATCGGAAGAATTCGCACCAAAACATAGGCTCCGAACAAGGGAGCGCTCCAAGACAAATTTCGAACAGAATCCTAAGTCGGTGGATCATCCAAATAAGTATCCGTACCGCACTGATGAAACGCAGCCCCCAAAAAAAGGGGGTCAGTACGGAATATGTACTGAGTATGCAAAGCATGAAATATAGCAATGGGTCAGATCATAATCAAAACCAAGTACAGTAGAGTAAATGCAATATCCAGAGTATCAAAATGCTTACTCATAAAAAACATAAATCATGCTTGGGCTCCTTAATATGGTCGCCCGCCCGTCGTTGGCGCCATAACACATCATACTCCCGTAAGATTTCATATCTCCGAACCCGACATATCACATAGCACATCATAACGCCATAACACATCATAACGCCAAATATACGCACTCCGACCTCTAGCGAGGCTCGGCGAACCGTACACATCATACTCCGAATATATCATAGTGCACGATAGCATAACCCGCCCGGGGGACTCGTGAAAGATGTAAATACATAATGCACTAGCAGAAATGAGTAACCATATGCAATTTAAAAACATTTTTCAAAGACTCGATAGAATAATCAAATGAACCGTCATTTAAAAACCAAGGCGATAGTCAAAGCAATGTTCTTCCGAGTGTCGTTCGAGAACGTATCAAATAGAACTTTAGGACTCATAGATACGTATCAAACCATATGAAATAACTTATGGAAATTAGGGGCATAATCGTCTTTACAAACTCGATAAAGAAGTAGGTAGTCGACGTCCGAAGTTTAAAACGATAGTTGCACTAAATCCTTTCAAAAGTCGTTAGTACTACACAAGGGAAAGTTTCGGGGCCCACAGACGAGTATCAAACCAATCCGAGTCCATCTATGAAAGTTGGAGACCTTATTCATTATAGAATCTCCCACGAACATTTCGAAACGATCCGAGCTCGTCTATGAAAGTTACGGTCGTTCGTAGTTACGGAATCTTTTTTAAAACAACATTCTTTTATGCAATACTTGAAATCCAACTATACAAAAGACTTAAGAACCATAATTTGACCGTATTAAGAACATTAACATCAGAAGTGGATAAGAATCGTATACGGGCTCGGATCCTAAGAATGGAGTTACCCCGAGACTCGTGTCATAGTCTACTTACAACTAAGACATGCCAAGAGAAAGAAAGGTTAGCTTTACATACCTTGTCCGCTTCCTACGTTAGTCAAAACCTACGTCTCGGCTTCTCAAAATCTACAATAACATCATTGGCACCAAACATTAGTCATAGGCACTTAGGAATCCAATTCTAAGTTAGCATTTCATTTATAGAAATTTGGGCAAAAGATCTCCCCTATAAATTCAACAACCCCGAGAATTCAACTCAGCCAAATCTTCAACAACAATACCAACAACCATACCAACAACATCAACAATCAATTCAAAATGCATTATAACGTCAATAACTCTTTCCTTACATAATTCGACAACATTCCATTTACCTTCAAATTAACCACATATGATCAAGCCAGCATCAATGCTTATACATTCAAATACTAATCCGAAACCCTTCAACATGATTCAAGAATATTTCAAACACTCCACACAATATTCAAAACAACTCCACCAACATATTCCAAACCCGAAACCTTCTAATTTCCATAGGAACATCAACAACACATTTCTTTCTTCCAAATTCATGAACTACACCAACAATCTACACATTAACAACATTAACCTCAATAATACAAGAAACTATAATAAAATCACATTACCTTCTCCGACAACCTACAAATGATTACAACTTCAATTTGAGTCATTAAACCATCATTTTCATCATATAATCCCTACAACAACAACCAAAAATACTAAATAAAATTTTGTCCATCATAGCCTACCAAAAATAGCCCTCACGGCCACAACCCAACTTGCATATTCATGAATTCCATCCGTTTCTACATACTACAACATACATAAATCACCCATAACACATATAAAAGAGGGTTGAACCTTACCTTTTTCCACTTAGTTCTTCACTTGGCTAAGGTTGAGAATTGCAAGAATGAATGGTTTGCTTGCTCTAACAATTACTCCATGTTGTTTAGCACCTTCCAATTAGTAGAAAATCTAGAAGAAATAAATTTTTTGATGGCTATTTTTGGACCTCCATTTTTCCTCTTCATGGCCGAATATGGCCTTCATTCTTTTCTCCATGGTTCTTCAATTTTCTGTGAGGATGAAAATGATGAAGATGACTTAACTTGTCATCTTTTATTTCCATATGAATTAACACATGTGGCCGTCACACCCCAATCTTCATCGTATGGACGGGCACCCGACCCTGGCCGAGTCGAGCGAACCCTTAAACGTCAACTCAAAATTTTTTTTTTTTTTTTTTTTTTAAAACAAGAATTAAAAAATTGTAAATGAAATACCAAAATCGACACGTGGCTCAAGGCACCTCAAAACATGTTACATATATACATACGACAAAGAACAAGGCAGCCTAAAGGCCTCTCCGCCATTTCGTACAACAAAATAATGGCCGACAAGGCCAAACAAGAACTATGCCTCCCACAATCGTTCGCGTACTTCTAAAGAGTATGACCCGCAAATATGTAATACGTAACTATACCAAAACAGAACAAATGTCCCCTCCGAGCAAGAGTAGGTCTAACCCCGCATCGGCTCTCCTAGGCAAAATGAAGTCACCGGGTCGCGTCCCCGAACTCCGGGTATGAAACGCACCCGAAGAGCGGGGGTCGCACGGGAATATGTACCGAATATGTAAGCGAAAATAAATAGATAATAACCACCGCGCAATTTAAGAGGGAAGAAACCACATACAACCCAATACCGCAACCTCCGCTTAAGAGAAGACATAAGCGGATGTACCGTAGTCGCAAACAAGCCTTAAGTAAATAGTGCAATCCAATTAACAAACTTAATAAGTAAACAAAGACATCACACGCGCTCGCTTCCGTAAAATAGTAATAACAATAGCAATAACAATAATAATAATAATAGCCTTTCATACCGCTTCGGCTTGATATTATCAATAACGGCTTTCGGGCATTGCCGCTCCTAAGATAATAATGAAGATAGCCCTTCGGGCATTGCCGTTCCGCATAATAATAAGATAGCCCCTTCGGGCATTGCCGCTTCCGCATAATAATAAAGATGGTTTCCTTCGGCATAATAGTAATAGTAAAATCCACACCCTTCGGAGTGGTTTTAAGAAAATCGCTTTTTAATAAAATATTCCCTTTCTAGTGGTTTTTGAAAATTTAAATAATAAAATATCACACTCCCCTCGGAGTGGTTTGAAAATCAATTTTAAAAAATCGTTCAATAGCTAGGACAATAGCCCAAAATTTCCCTTCAATTGTGGTACAAAATAAAACCAAGTAAAACGATAGCGGAATAGTGTCCGCCCGGCCAATGGAGGTGGCGTACATGGGACATACCTAGCGAACCTCATAATATCATTAATGATTGGTTTGGGAGTAGTCGGATTGGATTCGGACAAGTTTTAGACATTTACGGCCAAACTAGTCAATTGTGACCTATTTGGTTCAATTCCCATTGAATGAAAAACGCTCTCCAATCCTGTGTGAATCCCGGAGATAGGATTGATCCAAAGGGTCGAAACCGAAGCCAAAGACACCTAGATCATGCCATGAAAAGGAAATAGAAGGCTTTACATACCTTATTCGCGTCTTACGCTCGTCCGAGCTCCACTGTTTTCGGCCCGTAACTGTAAATGGTCACCTTTACCGCCATATTCATGAGAGTTGGCATTTCAATAATGAGTTCATACTTGACTACCGAAATTTCCATAAGATTTATAAATATAGCATCCCCGAGATTCAACTCTACTTTAATAACAACAACCAACCCAACAACAACATCAACAACACCAACAAACACTACAAAACATATATTAACATAAATAGTCTTTCTTTCAACATAATGCATCAACTTCCGTTCTAACTACACCTCTCACCCAATGTCAACGTTTTCATATTCATTCACTAACTTGAGGCCATTCAATACAATTCAAAGACATTTCACATAATCCCCCCAAAAAA
>NC_081350.1:1159685-1211687 GCF_029784015.1 Lycium ferocissimum
TAAGCGTATTGGAATTCTGATTATGATAATTGTCCTCTGTGCCTCTGTTGCATGACTTGTGTGTCAGATGACAGCATTTTGGTATTTTGGTTATTATGTTTACTTTTTATACCTCTGTTCCGATCATGACTCAGATTTGTTACTATGTCTTCTGCTTTGCATACTCGCATATTCCGCATCGACCCCTTTCTTCGGGGCGTTTCACGCCCGCAGTACAGATACGCGTTTTGGTGATCCACCGGCGTAGATTTCCGTTCGTCGTTCGCAGTGCTCCCTTTGTTCGGAGCCAATATTTTGGGTATATACTCTTCCGATGTATATGATTATGTTATTCGTGGTACGACGGGGCCCCGTCCCGTCATCCGATTCGTATTGTTCTCGTATTAGAGGTCTCGTAGACATAGACGTGGGTTATGTACCGTTTTGTTCGGATGCGACGTGTGAGTTGCGTTTGGGTGGCCCATCCGCCGTGGCAGCCGTGTCGGCTGCGTGTATATATGCTTTGACATGTTATGTATATTATGCACCTTTACTGCTTTCCGTACATGGTTTATGTGTTTGTATGCGTCCATTTGGAGCCACGTTTGATATTTATAGATATATAAGCCATCCGTATGTGATTCTGTTTGACAAGTGCGTATAGGTGCCCAGCTTGGGCACTAGTCACGACCTACGGGGTTGGGTCGTGACAGTTTAATACTTCATTAACAATCTAAGGGACATTATAACTCTTCTCCAAGACCTCATTATGTCACCATTAACTGGTTACTTAAAATCTTTCCTCGGTACATAACATATACCTTGCCTTTCTTAACAACTTCTGTCTCCTACCCCGAATGTCTTTGAAATCTCAATTGGAATCATCAAATGTTATTTTCTACTTACCAAGACATCGTATACCTCGTGCCCTTCGTTAGTCTTGTTATATCCTGTATTTTGTACATTGGGACAATCCAGTTTAACTATGATAAGTTAGGGACAAAACCATTCCGGGATACACAGTCGAGACTTTTGACCTTTGATTTTATTTTGAGACATAAGTTGTTCATGAATTTGTAGCCATGGAACATTTAGGAAAATTTGGGACCAAAAGTGGAATAATTGGAAGTTGAAAATCATGCAAAACAAGCCATGTTGGCCGTGTGGTGTGGGAGTGGCTCCCACACATTTTGTGGCCAATTTTAATTGGTCCAACACATGTGTGGGCCATGGGGCACATGTATAAGTCTTATACTAGCATAAAAGATGACTACTAATTCATTCATCTTCATCCAACACTTAGAAAAAAAAGACAAGAACCTTGGATGAACAAAGGGAGGCTCTCGGCCAAACCCAAGAAAAACCAAGTCCAATTTTAGCCATCCCAAAAATATTTATTTGATGCAAATCCACTAATCGAGGTCCCTAAGTAGCGTGGAAGTGTTGTTGGAGCGATCAAACCGCTAGTTCTCATCCTAGCTAACCCTAGCTAGTTGTGAAGTCAAGGAAGAAAGGTAAGATTTAATCATGTTTTATGTGTTATGAATGGTTTATGCATGTTGTAGTGTGCTAAAATGGATGAAATTCATGAAATATAGTATGTTGGAGTTGAGTCGTGTAGGGTGTATATGATCGTGTAGGTGTGTGTGTTGTGTTGAGATGGTGAATTAATTTTATGTAGCATGTTTAGTTGTGTAGTGTGAAGAAATGAATGAGAATCATCATATATGTGTGTGTGTAGGGTTGGCCGAATATAGGCCATGTTGTGTGAATGAGAATGAATTAATTCTATTTGGAATTTTGAATGTTGTCGTTATGAATTCTATGTTGAAATGAGAGTTTAATGACTCAAGATTGATGTTGTAATTGTATGGGCCGATTTGGAGGTTATTGTGCATTTAATGTAATTTGTATATTTATGATAATGACATTGCTAGAATGTGGATTGTTGGTGCAAATCATGATTTGGAAGTGAGGGATGTGTTATGGATGTGTTCTCGGGTTGGGGACTGTTTTCAAAGAGTTGGAGTATTATTTGGGATGTTTGAAATGTTGTATGAATTGCTTAAAATGTCTTTGAATATTGTTGGTATGGGTTCGGGTTAGTATTTGAATGCATAAGCGTTGATGTTGGCTTGAAGGTAAGCCGTTGAATTGAGTATATTGAAAGTTGTTGAATGATGTAAAAGAGAGTTACTAATGTTATATTGTCTTTTGGATTGATTATTGATGTTGCTAGGTTGGTTGTTGATGTTGTTGTTGTTGATTTGGCCGAGTTAAATTCTCGGGTCGGGTCTATTTACGTGGGGAAATGTCGCCCAAATTTCTGTAGAATTAAGGGCTAATTTGGAATTAAATGCCTAAATGCCTATGGCTAATGTTTGGCATATTATGACGTATTTGTAGACCTTGGGGAGCCCGAGGCGAAGGTTGGCATTAGCTTGAGTTTGGACTAGCCTTGAGAGCGGACGAGGTATGTAAAGCTTCACCTTCCTTCTTTTGGCATGCCTTAGTCACAAATAGGCTATGACACGAGCCTCGAGGAAATTCTATTCTCGCAGTCCGAGCATGTCTATGATACTTGTTTGTCTCTTGATATTCGTATGTTTGATATGATGAAATATTGGCCTTTATGTCTTTGGAATAATTGATTTCCAAATATTGCATAAAAAGTTTTGTTGTTAAAGAGTTCTGTAACTACGAACGCCCGTATCTTTCACAGAAAGGCTCGTATTTCCTCGATATGCTTGTAGGAGCTTTTATGGTATATGATGGCTATGTTTTCCATAGGCGGGCCCGACTCGGGTCGACACCCACCCGTGGGCCCCGCAGCTTTCCTTTACGTACTTCTGATGACTTTTGACAAAATATGATATGACTAATATCCCGATTTTAAGTATGGTCATTTTACTTATCTTTTGAGTCTATGATAATGACTTTATGCATATGGTTACTCACGACTCTGCTCGTGCATTCTGTTGTATCTTTCGCCGAGTCCTGGGCCGGTTCTGTTGTCGTGCGCACTTTGATATACTCCGTGTTAGCGCTCGTGATTATGGTTCACCGAGCCTCTCGCCAGAGGGCCGGTTCCGCTATATTTGGTGTTACGCCGTGTACGACGTTACGTCGTGTTATGATGTGTGACGGGGATACGGAGATTTGAAACTTTCTGGTGTTATGCTGTGTTATGGTGCCATCGACGGGCGGGCGACCATATTTTCTGAGCCCTATGCATGATTTGTATTTCGAAAGGAAACATTTTGATATTTTGGAAAAGCATTTACTTTCTGTACTTCTGTTTCGATTATGACTCAGATTTATTTATTACATTTTCTGCTTTGCATACTCAGTACATATTTCGTACTGACCCCCTTTCTTCGGGGGCTGCGTTTCATGCCCGCAGGTACAGACGTACAGTTCGGTGATCCGCCAGTCTAGGACACCCTTTTCTGCTATTTGGAGTGCTCCCCTTATTTCGGAGCCACATTTTGGTATATATTCGTTCGCTGCATATGTATATGTTTGTTCGGGGCACGGCGGACCCCGTCCCGTCATATGATTCTCGTTTTGTCCGTTTAGAGGTCCGTAGACGTATATGTGGGTTAGGCCTATTCTCGTATGTGTGTGTTTGTATGATATATGTTCGGGGCGATCCCATTCGTCGTGGCACCTTGTCGGCTTCGCATTTGTACATGTTTTGGGCCGTTGCGCCATTTGATAGCCTTGTCACTCTCGATGTATATATGGTTGTGTTTGAGATGTGTTTGCGACCGTTTGATATAATCTGAGACAGTGTTTGATATTTGTGTCCATATAAGCCATCTATGTGTGATTCGGATTAGTGATTGTGTTTGAGTGCCCAGCTCGGGCACTAGTCGCGGCCTACGGGGTTGGGTCGTGACAAGTCTATTCACTGTATGCTAACGGGAAATTTCCGAGGTGTAACAGTTGGCTAGTTCACCGTCTCATAGGCATGCCCTCATGAAGGTATTAGATAATGCACACGTACCAGCGGGAACGAGTAGCGAAGATTTGGCCAGGCTGGTGGCCCATATCATTGGGGAGCATAAGATCTGCTTTTCTAAGGAAAAACTGCTCGTCGAAGGGACATCCCACAGCAAAGCCCTCCATATCACCCTGGAATGCCGTGCCAAGGCCATAGGAAGGGTACTAGTGGAAAACGGGTCAGGCCTCAAAATTTTCCCCGTGACAACCCTGACACAGCTTGGCTATGACATAGGCAAGATTCGCCAGAGCTGGACGAACATCAGGGGATTTGATGGATCCCTAAGTGATTCCATGGAAGAGGTCGATCTACAAATCTAGGTGGCACTTTCCTCCTTCACAACAGAGTTCCAAGTCATGGCAATCACTGTCAACTATAGCATGCTCTTGGGAAGACCCTGGATCCACTCCGCCGATGCGGTACCGTCGAGTCTGCACTAGGCCATAAAATTTGAATGGCAAGGACAGAAAATTGTAGTGGCAGCTGAGAAGGATATTCAAAAGCATCCTTAAAACACCGTTCCAATTGATTGAAGGGAGTCCTCATTTCTTTAAATTTCACATAGTGGAATACGTAGGGGCCACCCATATGAAAAAGCGGTCGGTAACCCTATGCCAGCAGTCTACAGAATGATTACCTCTACCCTGTTGAGAAACAGTTTTGAAACGAAAAAAGGTCTAGGAAGGGACCTCAAAGGCATAATAAAGCCTGTGCCAATCCCAAAAGAAACTACCATTTCAGTCTAGGGTATGCCCCTAATGAGATGAACTCACGAGGGCGATCAGGAGAGAGCCCAGAACAGGGAATCTACCTAGTCCAATCCCGGGTTTGTACTAATCATTCCCCAGAAAGATGCCGATGCTGAATGAAGAAGAAGCTGGTGAAAGTCTCGAATCACTGTTCAAAGAAGAGGGATGCTATGCGATCGTTGAAGAAAGTCAAGAGGTTCCCAGCATACGCATCTTGAGGCCGGAAGAACGCCTGAACAATTAGACATCCACCCCCTCTTGGCTCCTCGGTAGAGAGATGGACTTTTCTTGGAAAAAGCTTTTGCTAAAAACGGTGACATCGGCTAAGGCCTGAATTGTTATATCCCGTATTTTGTACAATGGGATATTCAGAGTAAGTTGCGGAAAGTTAAGAACAAGGTTATTTTTTTTCCGATTTTGTGAAGAATGCACAAGTTGCTTCTAAGTATAATTGGCATGGAATATTAAGGGCAAACTCGGAATTTGGAAATTTGTTATTATTCATGACTTCTTGGAGACACACAAGTGGCCGTGGGCCCCACCCATATTTCGGCCAATTGTTTTAAGCCATAAAAGGGTCCATGTGTTCACTTCATATTTATAGGGGGGGTGTATGTATATGTATAATTCATGACCATGCAAGACATATTCATCATCCAAGAAAATTCTAGAAAATTGGAGAAAATTAGAAAAAAAAAAAAAAAAGATTGCACATGACCGGCCATATATATATATATATATATATATATATATATATATATATATATATATATATATATATATATATATATATAAGTCATAACCAAGCAAGACCAAATTCATCTTTTCCACACTTTAGAAATTTCAAGAAACTTGAAGAAAAAGGAAGAAGGAGAAAACGGCCATGGGGCTGGCCGAATTGACCCTTGAGGATTGATCAAGAAAAATTTATTTTTCCTTGTCTCTCTACTAATTGGAAGGCCCTCGTCAACGTGGAGTAATTGTTGGAACAAGAAAACCGCTCGTTCTTGCGAAACAAGTTCTAGCCGAGTGGAGAAGTTGATGGGAAAAGGTGAGGTTTAATTTCCTTTACATGTTTTATAGATGGTTGTGTGTGTTGTGGTATGTTGAAGTGAATGAAGCCATGAAGTTATGTTGTGGAAGTTTGGCCGTGTAAGTGTGTATGGTGTAGGAAAAATGAATTAATGTTATTTAGTATTCTAGTTGATGTTGTTGTGGATTTTATGTTGTAAAATGAAGGTTTAATGGTTCAAGATTGAAGTTGTAATCGTGTGGCCCGCTTGGAAGCTAATGTGATTCTAATATGCTTTCTTGAATTTAAGGAAATAATGTTGTAAACGTGTGGATTGTTGATGTAGATTATGAGTTTTGGAAGGAAGGACAATGTTATGGTTGTCATGTTGAATTGGGAAGGTTTCGGGTACTATGGTATATTGGATGGGTTGTTGTAAATAATGTGCGGATTGTTGGAAGCATTCCTGAATTTTGTTTGAATGGTTTCGGATTAATATTTGAATGTGTAAGCGTCGATGTTAGCTTGAATGTATGTAGTTGAATTGAACATAATTGGAATGTTGACGAATGTGTGGAGAAGAGTTATTAGTGCTAGAATGCGCTTTGAAATTATTATTAATGTTGTTTATATGGTTGTTGGTATTGTTGTTGATGGCTTTGGCCGAGTTGAATTCTCGGGGTTGTTGAATGTATAGGGGAGATGCTGCCCAAATTTCTGTAAGTAAGTGATGGCTTGGAATTGAGTTCTTCGGTGTTTACGACTAATGGTTGATGCCTAACGACGTTGTTGTAGATTGTTGGAAGCCCGAGGCTGAAGCTTGACTAGCGTAGGAAGCGAACGAGGTATGTAAAGCTCAACCTTCCTTTCTTTGGCATGTCTTAGTTAAAAGTAAGTTATGGCACGAGTCTCGAGGTAACTCTATTCTTGCGATCCGAGCATGTCTATGATTCTTATTTGTTTCTTGATATTCGCATTCTTAATGTAGTCAAATTATGGTTCTTATGTTTTTGTATGACTAAATTTCAAAAGTTGCATAAAAGTTTTTTTTTTTAAAAAGTTTTGTTTTTGAATGATCCCGTAACTACGAACGATCGTAACTTTCACAGAAGGGCTCGGATCGCTTCGATATGATTGTAGGAAGTCCTTAAGTGAGTAATGTCCGTGTCACACCCTAATTTCCGATAGGGCGTGATGGGCACCCGACCCTTACTTAGGGCCGAGCGAACCCGCTGACTCTCGTTATACTCATAATCATACTGGGCCCGCAAAACATGACATAAGCACATAGTGAAAAATTTTCAGAAAACAAACATGCCTTTCGTCTTTTTCAGATCAAATAAAATCTGTAATCACAACAAATCTGTAACATAATGCATAATCATACACCGGCTTACATAGCCGCTTACAAACTGACGTCTTATACACACGACACTGTCTGCAAAGTCTCTACCAACATCTCGTATACCATACAAAAACACTCGGACTCGGCGGCCTCCGGAGGAAATGGAGCTCGCCAATCCATTGGAACGTCTTCCGCTAACATCATCTACTCAATCGTGGGTACTGCGCGGCATGAAACGCAGCCCTGAAGAGCGGGGTCATACGGAATATGTGCGAGCATGTAATGCATGGCATACGAAAACGAGGTCATAACTAAAGTACGGAGTGCGTAAAATGAGCATAAAAATCCGGAATACCAAAGGGCTTTCACCGAAGTACAAATCATACATAGGCGGTATTTAAGACAAATGTGATAATCCGAATGCCAAAATGCTTAGCTTTCTCTTTGTAAAACGTTTCGTTTCATACATATAGAAAATAGAACAAATCATATGAGCCGACATTAACCGACCGATCATAACCGGGATTTGGATCGTCAAAATCACATATACACATACCGCGGCCAAATACCCGGCGCAACATCACATATACACATACGAGTAAATACCAGTGCAATATCACATATACACATACCGCGGCCAAATAATGGTGCAATATCACATATACACATACCGCGGCCAAATACCTAGCGACAATATCACATATACACATACCGGCATACCGCGGCCAAGAATCCAGCGGTCAATATCACATACCGGCATATCGCGGCCAAGAATCTAGCGGTCAATATCACATACCGGCATACCGCGGCCAAGAATTCAGCGGTCAATATCACATACCGGCATACCGCGGCCAAGAATCCAGCGGTTAATATCACATAGTGCGCACGATCACACAACCGGCCCGGGACTCGGTGAAAGACATACAACAAAATGCACAAGCAAAATCGTGGGAAACCATATGCAATGCAAAACACTTACAAAGACCCAATAGGATAATCAAAACGAACTGTTATTTCAAAACCGAAACAATAGTCAAATCAAATTTCCTCCGAATGTCACTCGTGAACATATCAAACCGAACTTCAGAAACTATAGTCACGTATCAAAATCACATACATAAAAATCCTTATTTCGACTCAACCGATAAATATATAATCATACTGGGGTCGGACGAAAGTCATATTAAGTCGTTTCAAAAATAGGTCATTAGAACCAAACATAGAGAGTCGCGAGACCCACGAACGAGCGTCAACCCAATCCGGGCCCGCCTATGAAAGTCAAAGATTATTACTCGTTATCAAATCATTTGCGAAGATATCAAAGCGATCCGAGCCTTTTCTTGAAAGTTACGGTCGTTCGTAGTTTCGGAATCGTTAGGAACAAAACTCTTTTGAAAACAAAACTTTTATGCAACTTTTAAAATCCAACCATACAAAAGACATATAAACCATAGCTTGACCATATAAGGATGCCAACGTCAAAAGCAAATATGCATCATAAACATGCTCAGAACTTCGGAATGGAGTTGCCCCCAAGGCTCATAACATATCATAGCTTACTTCCGTCTAAGACATGCCGAAAGAAAGAAAGGTAAGCTTTACATACCTCGCTTGCTTCCTATGCTAATCCAAACTTACGTCTCGACTTCTCAAAATCTACAATAATGTCGTTAGACATCAAACATTAGTCATAGGCACCTTGGAATCCCATTTTAAGTTCGCACTTTATTTACAGAAATTTGGGCAGCATTTCCCCTGTAAACTCAACACCCCGAGAATTCAACTCGGCCAAATATCCAACAACAATACCAACAACCACATCAACAATATCCATAAGCAATTCCAAACGCATTCTAACATTAATAATTCCTTTCTACACAATTCGGCAATATTTCATGCATATTCAATTCAACTTCATACATTCAAACTAATATCAACGATCGCGTATTCAAGTACCAATCCAAGACCATTCAAACAAGATTCAAGATCATTTCAAACAATCCGCACAATAATCAAACAAGCCAATCCAATACATGCTTCTCACCCGAAACCATTCCAATTCAACAAGAACATTACCAACACCTTCCTTCCTTCCACATTCATAAATTATGTCAACAATCCGCACATTAACAACACTATCCTCACAAATTCAAGAAACTATAATAGGATCACATTAAGCTTCAAATCAGCCCACACGGTTTTCAACTTCAACTTGGATTATTAACCTTCATTTTTCATCATCGAATTCATAACGACGACAACCAAAATACTAGATAACATTAATTCATTTCTTGCCTACCAAACAGCCCCTAATCACGTCCCAACACCAACACATATAATCTCATGAGTTTCATTCAATTTCTACACATTATAACAACACACAAACATGCTAAACTCAATTAATTACCCTACTCCTTCTACACAACACACATCACACGGACACACACATACACACACGGCTACACTTCAATTTCCATATTTTCATGAATTCCACTCATTTTCACCTACTACAACATGCACAACCATCCATAACATATAAAAGAAAAGATTAAATCATATCTCTTTCCATCCATCTTCTCCCACGGCTAGGCCTCCTACATGGCATCAACGAATGATTTTCTTGTTCCAACAACTACTCCACGTCGTAGAGGACCTTCCAATTGGTAGGAAAACAAGGAGAAAATAATTTTTCTTGATCAAATTTTTGGACCCAATTTTTTCTCTCCTTGGCCGTTTTCTCCTTCTTTCTCTTTCTTCAAGTTTCTTGAAATTTCTAGAGTGGAAGAAATGATGAATACTTGCCTTAGTTAGTCATCCATGATATATGATATATATATATATATATATATATATATATATATATATATATATATATATATATATATATATATATATATATATATATATATATATATATATATATATATATCTAGCCCCAATAAATATAATATGCACACATGGCCCCCTCATAATTTGCACTAATTAAATTTGGCCAACAAAGAGGGGGAGAGGGCCGCACACCCACACATGGCCACATATGGCCATTTTCATGAAATAATTAATTTCCAAAATTTCACTTCTAGCCCTTAATTTTCATGAAATGCTTAACTTTCCATAATTCACTTTTAACCCCCAAACTTTTCCTTATTCCAATTTTGCCCTTAATACTCCATACCAATAAAAAGATGAATATGCAACTTGTGCATTAAAATAAAATCAACAAAATCAAAAATTAAAAGTCTTGTCCATAACTTATCGCAACCAACTTAGAATATTCCAACGTACAAAGTACGGGGTATAACAGTCCGTAACTTTCCGAGATGGGCTCGGATTGGCTTGATATGTGACTATGATCCCTATGGTTCTTTAATATGTTTATGATGTTTGATATGTTTCCGAGTAACGTCCGAAAGATATTTGATATGACGATTGTCCCGATTTTCAAATGACGATTCGTTTAGCTTACTTCATTGAGTCTCTGGAAATGATTTATGTGCATATGGTCTCTCACTACTCTGCTCGTGCAAGCTCAATATGTCTTTCACCGAGTCCCGGGCCGGGTACGTATTCGTGCACATTCCACTGCATTGTTCACCGAGTCCCTCACTAGAGGGCCGGGTACGGTATATATATATATATATATGATGATATGATGGTATGGGTGTCACGACCCAACCCCGTAGGCCGTGACTAGTGCCCGAGCTGGGCACTCGTACCCTCTACTAACCGTAACCCGCTCATAGCAAACTTACTAGGAACTTATATCTATAAAACAAACACGGTGACGCATATACATACATACATACATATATATATATATCATACATATAATCTGGAAATGTACAGAACGCAAACACGCTGAACGATACTACCCACAACCCACATTTATGTCTACAGGCCTCTAAGAGCAATAACAGAATCATATGACGGGACAGGGCCCCGCCGTACCCTGAATAAACATACACATATGCATAATAGCAGAGTCTGTACCAAAATATGGGCTCCGGATAAGGGAGCGCTCCAGAACAACTGAATAGGAGTCCTAAGCTAGCGGCTCACCCAAACGGGTATCCGTACGCGCGCGGCATGAAACGCGACCCCCGCCCCCGAAGAAAGGGGGTCAGTACGGAATATGTACTGAGTATGTAAAGCATGAAATACAGAAATAAGGCCATAACTGGAATAAGGAGTACAGAAAGTGCGCATAATAACCGAAATACCAAATACTTACATCCGGAGTACAAATCATACATAAAAGTCCAGAAAACATATATAGTGATCAGAATACCAAAGTGCTTTCTCCTGAACATAAATCATGCATGTAGCTTACCGGAAATCATATGCAAAGTACAGAAAACAAGTATAAAAATCAGAGTGCCAGAATGCTTACTTCAGAGCATAAATCATACATATCAAAAACATATATCATATGCGGTCAATAATGGGACCCGGCGGACGGAACGTGGTCGCCCCTCCTGCCTTGGGCGCCACAACTCATCATACTTCGGAAGTTTTTGCATATCTCCGAACACATCCTCCGTATCACATCATAAACAGAATCACATCATTCTTCGGATCTCATCATACTTCGTATCATATCATATTTCAGAAGTCATCATACTTCGAAAAACTCATCATACATCGGAATATAATCAATGCGCATGATACATACCGGCCCGGGACTCGGCGAAGGAATCAACATTAATGTGCACGAGCAGAATCGTGGGAATTATATGTGTTATACCCCGTACTTTGTACGTTGGAATATTCTAAGTTGGTTGCGACAAGTTATGGACAAGACTTTTAATTTTCGGTTTTGTTGATTTTTTTTGTTTTAATGCACAAGTTGCATATTCATCTTTTTATTGGTATGAAATGTTAAGGGTAAATTTGGAATAAGGAAAAGTTTGGGATGTTGAATAAGTTATACAGACTGCATGGAGTTTTGGACATATCCAGGTATGCAAATAAAGAGATCGGTGTATAAAAGTTTTAGGTCTCGAAATAATTTCCGCGGATGAACAAGTGGATGCTACGGTGACTTCGGAGCTGTCGCTACAGTGACTTCGGAGCAAAGACTATATAAAGGGGCTTAACCCCTCATTTTCAGCCAAAAAAATCAGACCCAAAACATTCCAAATATTCTAGAAAATTCCCCAACCTTCCACCACCAACTTTTACCCCAAAACCAGGTATAATTCCCAAATTCCGATCCGGACGAGCGTATAGTTGCGACTTTAAAATTGCGTATAGAGGCTTTGTGGCTTATGTTCAAGGTGGAGGAGTAAATATATAGCATTATTATCGAGGGAAAGGTATGAATCTCTTTCTATTTGTGTTAATATTGGTTTATTTACGGAGAAGGAGCATAAAATCGTTATAAAATGGTTACTGTGATGGAAATATGGGACAAATACCATATGGAATGTTTATGAAGTATTTTGAAGTTGGAAATATTATGGTTAATGTTGGTATTGTTGGAATTGTTGTTGGTATAGTTTATGAATTTGGAAGAAAGAAAGGTGTGAGTAATGTTCTTGTTGAATTGGAATGGTTTCGGGTGGAGTTGTGTATTGGTTGGGTTGTTTTGAATATGGTGTGGATTGTTTGAAGTGTCTTGAATCTTAGTTGAATGATCTTGGATTGGTACTCGAACTTGTGGGCGTTGATGTAAATTTGAAAGTATGTAGTTGAATTGAATGTAATGGAATGTCGTCGAATTATGTGAAGGGAGTTATTAATGTTAGAATGCGTTTGGGATTGATTATTGATATTGTTATTATGATGGTTGGTATTGTTGTTGATAATATTGGCCGAGTTGAATTCTCGGGGATGCTGAGTTTATAGGGGAAATGCTGCCCAAATTTCTGTAAATAAAGTGCGAGCTTAAAATGGGATTCCGAGGTGCCTATGACTAATGTTTGGTGTCTAATGACGTGTTGTAGATTTTGAGAAGCCGAGACTTGAGTTTGGATTAGCTTAGGAAGCAATCAAGGTATGTAAAGCTTACCTTTCGTTCTTTTGGCATGTCTTAGATATGGCTAAGTTATGATATGTTATGAGCTTCGGGGGTAATTCTATTCTTAAAGTCCGAGCATGTTTACGATGCTTATTTGCTTCTTGATGTTGGCATCCTTATATGGTTAAGTTATGGTTTATATGTCTTTGAATGATTGGTTTTCAAATGTTGTGTAAAAAGTTTGTTTTCAAAAAGAGTTTTGTAACTACGAACGTCCGTAACTTTCACAGACAGTGTCGTGTGTATGAGATGTCAGTTTTGTAAGCGGCTATGTCAGCCGATGTATCGTTACGCTTATTGTTACAGATTTGTTATGATCACCGGCTTTGTTTGATTTGATAAGACGGAAGGCATGTTGTTTTCTGAAAAATTTTCATTATGTGCTTATGTCATGTTTTGCGGGCCCAGTGTGATTATGAGTATGATGAGAGTCAGCGGGTTCGTTCGGCCCTAAGTAAGGGTGGGGTGCCCATCATGCCCTATCGGAAATTAGGGTGTGACAAATTGGTATCAGAGCAGTTCGTCCTAGGGGTTGTCTTCAAAGTCGTGTCCAGTAGAGTCCTGTTTATGGTGTGAAGCGCGCCACACTTATAAAATGGAGGCTACGGGGCATCTAGGGTGGTTACTCTTCTTTCACATCTGAGATCTTGCCTTTGAGCCAAGTCATAGGGAATGAGACTTTTTGATACTAACCTTTGGTTTCAGCAGAAGAATGACATTGATGAAAGAAAACGATTGATGATGTTGGAAGTTACAAAGTACGCAGGTAAGCAAAGGTATGAAAGATATATGTTGGGAAAGATAATGAAGTTGTGATTGAAATACAAGTTGAAGATTAAAGGGGGAAAGTAAACAAGAAAGTGTAACAGGTGCCATTTGAGCTGGGCATATAAGGTATGTTCATTATTTTCGTACTGTTGTTGATGTTGGGAGCCCTGTGAGGCTGTGATATGATATGATATGTATATATGTATGTTGGCCCTGTGAGGCATTGTTGGTATTTCCTGCGTGCAGATTTTGAGATAGTAAAAATATAGAGGAAGCTCGCCGAAATTTTCCCAAAAAAAAAAAAAAAAAAAAAATAAAGAGAGAATGAGATGTGGGTTTGTGATATGACTTGAAAGGTCGTGCCGATAGTAATAGTGAGATTAAGACAAGAGTACAGAGGAAAAGGATCGTGATGTATATGAATGTATGGATAAGACAACTTGTGAGATATTAAGGATAAAGTTGATCAGAAAGGGTAAAAGGTTAAGGAGTGTTACACTATGAGATCGAATACGAACGGGACAATGTGAGTATAATGAAGATTCTTGTGAAAATAAGCAAAGCCCAGTGAGAAAGAGGCCAAGGCTATGATGTGATCTACGTAGCTAGAATACACGGTGCAAGTGTGAAACGGGAAAAACAAGCTATGGAACGAATAAGGAAGGGTTTGAGTTAAAGATTAAGAGACGACACGAGATAATGTGCCGAGAATGTCACAAGTCGAGTAAAAGGGAATTATGAGAAGGAAAAGTTTAAAACGAGATCCTTAAGACCCCATACGACTAGTTGAACATTCGAGGACGAATGTTCTAAAGGGGGAAAGGATGTTATACCCCGTACTTTGTACGTTGGAATATTATAAGTTGGTTGCGACAAGTTATGGACAAGACTTTTAATTTTCGGTTTTGTTGATTTTTTTTGTTTTAATGCACAAGTTGCATATTCATCTTTTCATTGGTATGGAGTGTTAAGGGTAAATTTGGAATAAGGAAAAGTTTGGGATGTTGAATAAGTTATACAGATTGTATGGAGTTTTGGACATATCCGGGTATGCAAATAAAGAGATCGGTGTATAAAAGTTTTAGGTCTCGAAATAATTTCCGCGGATGAACGGTGGATCTTACAGTAAGTCGGCGCTACGATCGCTACGGTTGACCGGAGCGAGGCTATATAAAGGGGCTTAACCCTCATTTTCGGCCAAAAAATCAGACCCAAAACATTCCAAATATTCTAGAAAATTCCCCAACCTTCCACCACCAACTTTTAGCCCGAAACCGAGGTATAATTCCCAAATTTCGGTCCGGAGCGTATAGTTGCGACTTCAAAAACCGCGTATTGAGGCTTTGTGGCTTATGTTCAAGGTGGAGGAGTAAATATATAGCATTATTATCGAGGGAAAGGTATGAATCTCTTTCTATTTGTGTTAATATTATTTATTTATTTACGGATGAATTTGTAAAATCTTTATAAAATGGTTCTGTGATGGAAATATGGGACAAATACCATATGGAATGTTTATGAAGTATTTTGAAGTTGTAAATATTATGGTTAATGTTGGTATTGTTGGAATTGTTGTTGGTATAGTTTATGAATTTGGAAGAAAGAAAGGTGTGAGTAATGTTCTTGTTGAATTGGAATGGTTTCGGGTGGAGTTGTGTATTGGTTGGGTTGTTTTGAATATGGTGTTGATTGTTTGAAGTGTCTTGAATCTTAGTTGAATGATCTTGGATTGGTACTCGAACTTGTGGGCGTTGATGTTAATTTGGAAGTATGTAGTTGAATTGAATGTAATGGAATGTCGTCGAATTATGTGAAGGGAGTTATTAATGTTAGAATGCGTTTGGGATTGATTATTGATATTGTTATTATGATGGTTGGTATTGTTGTTGATAATATTGGCCGAGTTGAATTCTCGGGGATGCTTTGAGTTTATAGGGAAATGCTGCCCAAATTTCGTAAATAAAGTGCGAGCTTAAAATGGGATTCCGAGGTGCCTATGACTAATGTTTGGTGTCTAATGACGTGTTGTAGATTTTGAGAAGCCGAGACTTGAGTTTGGATTAGCTTAGGAAGCAATCAAGGTATGTAAAGCTTACCTTTCGTTCTTTTGGCATGTCTTAGATATGGCTAAGTTATGATATGTTATGAGCTTCGGGGTAATTCTATTCTTAAAGTCCGAGCATGTTTACGATGCTTATTTGCTTCTTGATGTTGGCATCCTTATATGGTTAAGTTATGGTTTATATGTCTTTGAATGACTGGTTTTCAAATGTTGTGTAAAAAGTTTGTTTTCAAAAAGAGTTTTGTAACTACGAACGTCCGTAACTTTTACAGACAGTGTCGTGTGTATGAGATGTCAGTTTTGTAAGCGGCTATGTCAGCCGATGTATCGTTACGCTTATTGTTACAGATTTGTTATGATCACCGGCTTTGTTTGATTTGATAAGACGGAAGGCATGTTGTTTTTACGAAAATTTTTCATTATGTGCTTATGTCATGTTTTGCGGGCCCAGTGTGATTATGAGTATGACGAGAGTCAGCGGGTTCGCTCGGCCCTAAGTAAGGGTGGGGTGCCCATCATGCCCTATCGGAAATTAGGGTGTGACAATATGCAATTTAAAATATTCATAACCATATGCAATGTAAACATTTACAAGACTTAACAAATTAATCCAAACAAATCATTATTCACAAATTAGGACAATAGTTCAATCGCGTTTCTTCCGAATGCCACTCGGGCACATATCAAACCGAACCTTAAGGATCATAACTTCGTATCGGAATCATATACATAACAATTCTCATTTCAGACTCATTAAATAAATAGGTAATCATACTCGGGGGTTCAAACGATAATCATATTAAGCCTTTTTTCGGAAAATCGTTAAGTCTAAGCATAGAAAAGTCTCGGGGCCCACGGATAGGTGTCAACCCAAATCCGAGCCCGCTTATGAAGGTCGGGGATGTTATACATTATGGAACCTCCTATGAGCGTTTCGGAGCGATCCGAGCCCGTTTGTGAAAGTTACGGACGTTCGTAGTTTCAAATTCGTTTAAGAACAAAATTCTTTTGAAGACAAAACTTTTATGCCACTTTTAAAATATAGTCATACGAAAGACATAAGAGCCATAATTCGACTACATTAAGAATACGAATATCAAGGGAAAGCCAAGAATCATGGACATGCTCGGATCACCAGAGTAGAATTACCTCGAGAATCGTGTCATAGCTTATTACTCTAAGACATGCCAAAAGAAGAAAGGGTGAGCTTTACATACCTCGTCTGCTCTCGAAGCTAATCCAAATTTACGTCGCGGACTTTCCAAGATCTACAATACGTCATTAGATATCAAGCATTAGCTAAAGGCATTTAGGGAGCCGATTCTAAACGAACACCAATTTCTACAGAAATTCGGGCAGCATTTCCCCTGTAAATGCAACAACCCCGAGGATTCAACTCGGCTAAATTCATCAACAACAGTACCAACAAACATTCTAACAACATCAACCATTAATTCAGACGCATTCTAGCATCAACAACTACCTTTCACATAATATGACGACACTCACTTATATTCGATTCAACCGCATGTAATCAAGCTAACACCAACACTCACACATTCGATTACTAATCCAAGACCATTCAAATAATATTCAAGAATACTTTAAACAATTCACACAAAATTTTAACCAATCCAACCACACCACCACCTTACCCGAAATCTCCCCAACTCAACATAAACAACACTAACACATTTCCTTCTTCCAAAACTCATAAACTACACCAACAATCTACACGTTAACAATGTCATTATCATCAACATGGAATCTACATAAGAATTACATTAACTTCCAAATCAGCCCACAACCATTACAACTTCAACTTGATTCATTAAACTCTTATTATTATCATAGAATCCATGACGACAACAACTAAAACACCATATAAAAGTTGTCCATTTCTTAACATCCAAAACAGCCCATTTTCGGCCAACACCTTAACATACACATTCCATGATTTTCATCCTTTCCCACACACTACAACAATCAAAACATGCTAACCAGAATTCAATTCATTATTTCAACACAACACAACACACACACACACGGCCAAGCATACACATCCTCGGCCCCACTCCAACTTCCATATTTTCATGAATTTCATTCATTTTCACATACTATAACATGCACAAACCATTCATAACATAAAAAAAATAAGATTAAACCTTACCTTCTTCCCTTTCTTCTTCACTCGACTATGGCTTGTTCTTGAAAGAATAAGGGGTTTGCTTGCTCCAACAATTGTTTCACGTTAAAGAGGACCCTTCAATGGTTGGAATTGCTAGAAGAAATTATTTTTTTGAAGTGGATTCTTGTTCTTCAAATTTTTACTCTCATGGCCGAATGGCCTATGGTTTCTCCTCTCCAATTTTCTTGAAATTTCTAGAGGATGAAGATAGAAATATGATGACTTGGTCATCTTATGTTCAATATATTTTGCTTCCATGTGGCCTTGGCCCACACTCACATGGCCGGCCACCTCCCTCTAAATTCATGAAATATTTTTTTTCTTATATTCACTTTTAGTCCCAAATTTCTTCAATATTCCATGCCAACAATTTCATAAGCACTTATGCCTTAAAACAAGATCATTGTCAATAATCCCGACTTCATATTCCGGAATAGTCTTGCGCCTAACTTTTCATGGTTGACTCGGATTATCCCGACGTACAAAATATGAGCTATAACAATGGGGATGGCGGCTAGGATGGCATATGATGATTCTATCCACCGAGTCCCGAAAGGGCCGGGTACGCTATTTACCGAGTCTCTCACTAGCGGGCCGGGTACGGTATATATATATATGTATATATGTATGCATACATGATGATGATATGATTCCACTTACCGAGTCCCTCACTAGAGGGCCGGAACACGCTATATGTTTTTACGATGATTTTATGACATTGACATGCATGATATATGTTTTCAAAGGCAAGTCTTATGACTTTCTATACTCTTTACTTCCGTACGATCCCGCTTACTGTATTTCATGCTTTACATGCTCAGTACATATTCCGTACTGACCCCCTTTCTTTGGGGGCTGCGTTTCATGCCATGTGTACACCGTGATGAGTTGAAGATATTAGTAGAAGATGTTCCATGGGATTGGCGAGCTCCATTTTCTCACTAGTCTTCGCCGAGTCGAGTATTATGTTATGGTATCATGTTCCATGTTAGAGACTTTGCAGACAGAGTCATGTGTATAGTATGTCAGTTTGTAAGCGGCTCCATAAGCCGATGTATTGTTACGCATTATTTTACAGATTTTATATGATTATAGACTTCATTTGATTTGAAGAAGTATGAAAAGCATATTTGATTTTCGAAAACCTTTCATGATTGTATTTATGTTATGATTTAAGGGCCCAGTATGATTTGAGTATCATGAGAGTCAGCGGGTTCGCTCGGCCCTAGGTAAGGGTCGGGTGCCCATCACACCCTATCGGATTAAAGGTGTGACAAATTGGTATCAGAGCAGTTCGTCCTAGGGGTTGTCTGCAAAGTCGTGTCCAGTAGAGTCCTGTTTATGGTGTGAAGCCGGCCACATTTATAAACAGGAGGCTACAGGGCATTTAGGCTGTTTACTCTTCTTTCACCTCTTAGATCGTGCCATAGAGCCAAGTCATAGGAAATGAGATTTCTTACACTAACCTTCGATTTCAGCAGAGGAACGATATCAATCGAAGAAGGCGGCCATGACATTGGAAGTTACAAGCACGCGGGTAAGAAAAGGTACGGAAGATATATGTCAAGTAAGGTATTGACGTACGATCGAAATGTAAGGTTGAAAACTGAAAGGGAAAGTAAAGAGGAAATTGTAAAACGTGCAGTCGTGTTGGACATATGAGGTAAGTCCATTATTTTCAGACCGTTATTAATATTGGGAGCCCCGTGCGGCTGTGATACGATACGATGTGATATGATGTATATATGTGATGATGGCCCTGTGAGGCACTGTTGGTATTTCCTGCGTGCAGGTTTTGGGGATAGTAAGAAATACAGAGGAAGCTCTGCCAAAATTTTCCCAGGAATAAAGTGAGAATGAGATATAGTTTTGTGATATGTCTTGAAAAGTCGTGCCAATAGCAGTGATAAGATTTGACCAAGCTACGAGTATAGTCGACACCGAGAAAGAAGTTAACTGCTGAATTGAGGGTAATACTAATTAGAAGGTCGATATCGACGTGATAAAAAGGAATTTGGAAAGGGCTTGTAATATTATGAATTATGACGAGCTTATAATTGAAAGAAGTGATAATATGATTAAGACAAGGGTACGGAGGAAAAGAATCGTGATGGATACGAATGTATTGATGAGACAGCTTGTGAGATAATAGGGATAAAGTGGACCGGAAAGGGTAAGGCGTTAAGAAGTATTATCATATAGGATTGATCACGAGTAAGATATAATGTGGGTATAATGAGGATTGTTGTGAAAATAAGTAAAGCCTAGGGAGAAAGTGGCCAACGCTGTGACGTGATCTATGTAGCTAGGATATAGAGGCAAGTGCGAAATAGAAAAGTGAGCTGTAGAACGAATAAGGAAGGCTTGTCAAGTTCTGTAGGGGAAGTTTGGAATAAGGGGTATATAATAACGAAAATGATAGCGAGCGTGAGGAAATAAGAAGAGAGAGAGATGACAGTGTAGTAATAGACCATGACATGTGTAAGCCGAGGATATGAGTATTATAAGTGACGGGACTGTGACGGACCCGGTTATAGAAAGGGTGAGGAATGAGGTAAAATTGAGAGTAGAAATGCAAAGGCGAGGGGGAAAACAGTTGACACTGTAATATTTTTGATGTGGATGCGATCATATCAGCATTGGAGCATCGTATTTCATCGGAGTTCCAAAGTTAAGCGTGCTGGAGTGGGAGCAATTCTAGGATGGGTGACCCCTGGAAAGTTTTCTGAAAGTTCTATAAATTTAGACGCAAGAAGTAAATGAGAAGCTGGAGTAATCTAAGGAAAAATTAGGGTCTGCAGAATGGGCAGAAACCTTAAGAGGTCGCGTAGCACGGGGCGGACAAGACCGGTAAGGAGAAAGAAGGTGCGCCATAGCTTTAGAATTGGGGGTGAGTTGGAATAGTGTTTGGGGAATATTTTGTAAGTGAGATGGTAGTAAATATATGTGTATGTCTGTTTATGATATTCCATACATGGCTACGTTAGTGGATATGTGTATTCCGGCAACCAACGTGCCGGTATATGGAAGGCATTAACCGGACAAGGCAACGAGGTTCAAGTATAAATGGCACGAATGTTACAAGGCAAGCGGATGCTGTTTTCACTACAGATTAAGCTTGGAAAGGCTAATACAATGATATTTGGGAAAGAAAGAAAGTGAGTAGATGGAAGGCAAGGGAATTAAAATGTCGGGATAAAAGTGCCGCCAAATTGAGAGTGGCAAAATGGACATAGAGCAAAGCATAAACGGATAATGGTATAAGTACACCCCTAAAGGGGGGAAGCGGGTGAGAGAAATGTAAGGATGAGATAGAACCAATTGACATGGTAATATGCTTGATATGGATGCCTGAGCTACAAATAAGACCCCTTTTCTGAAATAAGCTAGTAAGATCGGAAAACCAGCAATAAGCGGATAAAAGTCCGGAGGGTATTTAAGGCAGCATGAGAAGTTTCGATGATGTTATTGCAACTTGTCAGCGATAAAGAAGAGGGAATAGAAGACCCTTATTAGTAGGAAGGGACGAAGTCGAGAGCGATTGAAGGAAGGGAAAGAAATATGACAAAATAGGACGAGCGAGTTTTGGAATAAACAAGACATGTAGAGCCGGATAAGCCAGAGGATGGAAGGACTATGTCTAAGATTGAACGTACTTTACACAAGTTGCGCAAAGGTAATTATGCCACCTGTACGTATTGGTATGCTAAGAATGAGACTAAGTAAGTATTTGATAAGAAGAGTAAAGGCGTAATAAGGACAATGCAGTTGTGATATTTCGGGTACACTATGGAAGAATGTAACGATGGTATAAGCCAATTATCAAAATAGAATTAGCATTGAAGACAAATGAGACGCGCCTATGGTGGAACTAGGGATTTGTCGCGATACCGGTTGTAAGACAAGAGAAGAGAAGACAGGGTATAGCATAAGTATTGGTGACGCCGAGGTATTTCTTAGGTTAATTTGAACACCTTCGCATATTCTTGCAAAGGCTGCAACATAGTGTATAATAGGAGAGTAAGAGCGAGAAAGACCTTCGAGCTAAAGGTACATAAAGGGTGTCAGCAAAGATAGCGAACTCAAGAGGGCACTTGGAATGACAGTGGCAGTTGTAGCAAAAAGAACAGCAATTAGTGGTTGGAAAGATTTTGAAGGAAAGAAAGAATGCTGCTCCCATGAATGGAAATAAAAGTCTGCGTCGAAAAGCTAACAAGGAATAAGGACTGACGAAAGGATCGCTAATATAAGGAAATCGAAGGTACGAATAGTTGTGTTGCAAGATAACCATAAGGGAATAAGAGTTTCCACGGCCCTATGCTTGGGAATTTGTGTGGCAAGATTTGAGGGATAGTAACAAAGGTGTGAAAGAACGGAAACCTAAACTAATAAGTTACAAACAGTCGCCGCAGCGTATGACTAAGAGCAATAGGTATAGGAGGGATAGCCAAGACTCCAATAATGGAGACAAAAGTTTGGGTAAAAGTGAGATATCAGTTAAATTCCGGCCAAATACGCGAAGGCAAAGAAGTGGAAGAAATAGGATTGGTAGATGAGATTGCATGCCACGGTAATAAGGGAACCCCCCCCCCCAAGGTCCTTAGAAGACCTTACGAGACCAGTTGAACATTCGAGGACGAATGTTCTAAAGGGGGGAAAGATGTTATATCCCGTATTTTGTACAATGGGATATTCCGAGTAAGTTGCGGAAAGTTAAGAACAAGGTTATTTTTTTTCCGATTTTGTGAAGAATGCACAAGTTGCTTCTAAGTATCATTGGCATGGAATATTAAGGGCAAACCCGGAATTTGGAAATTTGTTATTATTCATGACTTCTTGGAGAAGCCACAAGTGGCCGTGGGCCCCACCCATATTTTGGCCAATTGTTTTAAGCCATAAAGGGGGCCATGTGAATGCCTGTACATATAAGAGCACCGGTACACAGAAAGGCCCGACACAAGGATAACATAACCTCTTTCTGAACAACTGCATACATAAGCTAGCCGACAAGGCCGCAACATGAACATCATGAAATATCATATAGCTGCCCAGGCTATAACATATGTATCATAAGAATAATGAAAACCTGCATGACTCTGACACCCACTACACTGTCTATGAGCCTCTAGGAGTACGTATATCTATCATTTACATAACTTCGTACATCTATCATTTACATAACCTGCATAATCAATAAATACCCAACTAGCAAGGCCGGTATAATGGTACTGGCTGATGTCCCGTTGAAATTGGCGATCCTACTGAGAGAGTTCTTCTGCTCTGCCTGTTAAGACTTGCAGCATGAAATGCAACACCCCAGGACGTGGGACGGTCAGTACGGATAAAAATACTAAGTATTTAAGGCAGGAAAGTAATGACATCAGTAAAATATAAATGTAAACATGGGAGACTAGTAACCTGTGACATCTGAAACCACACAATATGCCATGCATCAGAAAATCATTTTTCATATGCAACATATACTTATATATATGATATATATAACATACCTGGCCCTAGTGGGACTCGGTGTGAAGTGTACCCAGCCCTTTCGAGACTCAGTGTGAAACGTACCCAGCCTTTTCAGGACTCGATGTGTATATCATCATCAGTGTATCATCATCCCCGCCTTCAGGTTTTCCCGCATCCGGGAAAACATCATTATATCATAATGTAACCTGCCCTAATGGGACTAGGTGTGAAACGTACCCGGCCCATATGGGACCCGGTGTGAATAATCAACTAATCAGTGGTTGCACATCTACGTGCCGTACCCGATCAACTATAGCACGGCTCGGTGGAGTAAATAGTGCATATATATATGTATAAATGCATGAGAAGTCAAATAAGTAACATTGGGCCTTTCGGAGTGATGTAAGGTCGTTATACCTCCGAATATATTATGGGACACATATCAAGGCCAAGGAATGACTCAAATGATAATACTCACATTTACATCATAAGGATTTTTCATAAAGTATACAAACGGTTTAATCGGAGTCAATGAACGACTTAGTTGGGGACGTTTACATAATTTTGTAAAATATCAAAAATTTCGTAAATAAAGAGATTTTCGGAAAGAAATGCATCTTTCATAAAATATATGTACTTCACATAAAATACGTATTTTTCGGAAAATATATATATTTCGTAAAATGTAGGAAATCTGGAATAGACTCGAATGGACAAATAATGCACGCTAGGGGTTCTATTGATTCTTGCCAACGAAAGCGATAGCGAAAACCTTACATACCTTATTCTCTAACTTGCTGCCTGAAGGGATTTCCCATCTGAGCTTGTCCTTTCCTCCGCACCTATACGAGGACATGCAAATCCCAGGTTAGTCCTCCTCGACTTGCATGCAAATATTTTGGTTCTAATTTTCTCAATTATCCGAAGTTACGAAAATTCGGGCAGCATTTCCCCTGCTTATATTCCATTTCCATGATAATCATGAAAACAAAACCAACACCAACAACAATACCAACAACCCATTTAGTTTAATTCAAAACCCAACTTATCCAAGCAACAATACCCATATAGATTATACTTCCCTTTTCCTCAATTTAACCAAATACGCTAAAATTTAATGAATACGATTTCGAATCAACAAAACCCATGATAATGAAGATAGGCTCTTACCTTCCTAAACTTGCATGGCCCCTTGTTAACTCAAACTCCACATTCCGCCATCCTCTTCCGTAATCCAATCAAAAATTATACGAAGTTGCTACGAGTTTCCCGAGCCTTGATCATAAAGCTTCTTCATAATTTCTTGTGTTTAAGGATAAGGAATGTAGGAGAGATGTTTCTAGTGTTTAAGGATGTGTGAAAATAGGTGAAAAATGAAGTTGGAGGGATATTTATATAGCTCTAAGACGGGTTTGGGCCGAGTGGGCCAATTTAGTGGGCTTTTAAGTGGGTTCTAGAATTTTTCACGCAGGTCGGCGTGCTTCTGGCAGTCCATTTTAAAATGTCCATAACTCCCTACTCTGATGTTGTATCAATGAACGGTTTGATGCTTTGGAAACTAGACTCGATGAATTTCAATTTGGATAGTTTATTCACTTCATAACTCCTCATATTCTACGAGATAGATCCAGCTCAAGTTGGACCAGAAATCTCTTTCGAAATTTTGCTAAGTTTTTCCCAAAGCTTTGACAACTAAATTTCTTCAATCCTCTTGGCCGCGGAACCTTTAGCTATTCTCTTAATACTCGTTAGTAGTCTTTCTTAGCCTTGTAAGAATTCTATGGCTCTTTATGTTACACCTCAAAATTTTTTTCGTTAATGCTCAGTGAATAGACTAACGAAGAGAACGAGGTATATGGTATTTTGATAAGTAAGGAATGACATTGGATGATTTTAAATAAGATTTTAAAGACATTTGAAGTAGGAGACGAAAGTTGTTAAGGAAAGTAAGGTATATGTCATGTGTCGGGCACGATTTACGAGTATCGAATTAATGATAACTTAATGAAGTTTTGGAGAAGAGTTACAACGTCCCTTAGATTTTTAATGAAGTGATAAACAAGTGTTAAGAAGGTTTCATAAGGATCGGAGATCAAACAAAGTGACGAGAACAAGTTCAGTGGACTGTTGGGTTATACGGCTCATTATATGGACCGTATAATGTTATACGGACCGTATAATGGACTGCAGGACCATCACAGTGAAGGTCCCTCACTGGTGGGATTATACGATCAGTTATACGGATTGTATAAATTTATACGGACCGTATAATGGTCACAGAGAAGAGACATTGAAGGGGTCTATTTCACGATCACTTATACGAACCGTATAAGTGTCCGTATAATCTCCCGACAGAACAGATTTTTGGGTTATTAAAAAGGGACAAAGTTCATTATTTCATTTCCATATTTCACACCTTCTCTCTAGAACTCTCTAGAACATTTCTCCCATAAGATTTCAAGAGAAATTAATGTTCAACTTCATCAAACCAAGTGAATCAAGTATAAGAAACCCATTAAAGTTCATCCAAGACAAGAATTCAAGTAAAGGTGAAACTAGGGTTTTTTCTCAAGTGAAGTGTTTGCACCCAAGGCTCATTCCTACACTATCTAAGGTAAGTTTTATGACATTTACTTGTTGTTTAAGGTATTTGAAAGTTGAAACACTTGGATTATATAAGGAAATAGGAAATGGGTCATGAATGTGGGAATAGTGTCATTTTTGAGTAAATGTTTGGATTGAGTTGTGATTCTTGATACATTATGATTATAATCATGTTATAAATGATATTGAGAACATGGAATAGGCCTTGTATATGAATGAACGAAATTGTGTGATATGACCATGAATATGGATGAATTGAAGTGAATTGAGAAATAAGGATAATGTAGTTGAATAAAGGCTATTGTGATGATGTTGTGAAAGTTATTATTGATGTTTGGGATTTGATATATGATATGGAGAAAGTCGTATAAAAAAAGGGATCTTGTCAATTTTCCCTGGCCGTAGTCATGAATGCTAAGCTATCAATTCTCTAATGTTAGTATGCACTCTAATGAAGGTAGAAACGTGAGCATTGAAGAAGAACGTGCAAGTGATAGAATAGTTGAACGAAAAGATATGTAAGGCTAACCCTTCTTTCATAAGGCATGGTTCTTTGGCCAAATATCTATCCTTCTATGAGCCTACGATATTCTCCAATGATCCTATCTCTAAAAGCTACTAAGCTTATGATTCTCGATATGATACGATTGTACTAAGTTACTTATACGACGAGTAATCCTCTAAGGATAGAATGTAATGAATGACGATAGTAAAAAGGCTAAAGATGCTTATGAGCTTATATGTATATATGCCCATGTGTGGCTATTATGAAACCCCGAGCTTATATGGCCGGGTAGAATATAGTAGATATGTATATATGTAATGTGCGTGCACCACTGCAGTTGGGTACGGATAACACTGGGCCTTGGTAGGGCCAGGTATGTGAAACACCGAACTTTCGTGGTCGGGTATGCTATATAAGTACTATGTATATGACATCAATATGAGTACGAATATGCTAAGTATATGTAAATGTTATGTAAAGGCTATGTATATGCAATGTATATGAGATATAAATTATATGAATATGAGTATGAATGGAAATATGAATACGGATACGAAAATGGATACGAAAGGTAAATGAGTACGGATATGGATGTATGTACATGGATACGCAATGGAAATGGAATGTCCCTATGGAAAGCAAGTAAGTGCTATGATGATTATACTATTATCTCCTATCCTATGCTATTTCATATGTTGTCTATTATGCTTTCATATTGATGTTGATCATGCTTTACATACTCAGTACATTCTCTGTACTGACGTCCTTTTGTTTGTGAACGCTGTGTCATGCCCGCAGGTGGCCAGGGAGACAGACTTGACCCATAGCTATATTTCTCAGAGACCACATAGCGGGGCTCCAATTCATTCGGAGCTACAGCTTTTGGTATAGATTCTTTTGTGTACATATTTATGGGCACGGCGAGGTCCTGTCCCGCCTATATTATATGGCGTATTCTTCTTAGAGGCTCATAGACATGTGTATATGGTTAGATATGTTTGGCCTTGTTGGTCTATATTTTGGGATATTATTTTGTCAGCCTTGTCGGCTCATGTACATTTATATGGGCATAGTTGTTAATGATGTTATAAGTGAATTATCGCCCAATGGGATTAATATGAATGATGAATGAAACCATGATTTAACTATGTGGCTCACCTATATGTGATGTGAAAGTATGTTAAGAGGTGCCGGGTGGGTTAGCACAGGTACCGTCGCGACCTCGGTTGTGTCACACCTAACCTTATTAGGGTGTGATGGGCATCCCAAACCACTTACCTAGGGCCGAGTGAACCCTCGAGACTCTTCTTGCGTACAAAATCACTCCAGAACTTTTAAAACAAATAGGATAAAATACATAGCAAAATTTTTCGAAATATTCTTTCTCGGCCTTCAAAATCGAACAAATTTATAATCATACAAAATTCAATGCATAACACGGACCGACATATCGGGCCGATGAAGCGCTTACGGACCAACCAACACCCACGCCTTTTTGTTGTCTAGTCTCTAACATACATCCGGGAAATCATAACAAACAAACTCGACTTGGCGACCCCTCCGAGAGAATGGAGCTTGCCATCTCCGCGGAAACACCTTCTATAATAACTTGGCTCATACGGGAGTACTGCGTGGCATGAAACGCGACCCCGAGAAACAGGGGGTCAATACGGAAAAATGTCTTGCCGAGCATGTAAGGCATGTGTCTAAAACGGGGGCAAGCGAAAAAATCGGGACTAAAAAAGATAAGTACATTAGTCGAAATGCCAGACGCCTATTTCTCGGACACAAACCGGACATACTGTCCCCTATATACCGAAGGATTAGAAGGTAAATAAGTCAACCGAGTACTAAAATGCTTATTTTACGATTCTGAGATCGCGATGTCCGAAGAGGTGCGAGAAATACGAAAGGCACGGAGATGTCGCACGTCAGACGGAGTACAGAACGTACAGATTATTCAGATAAGATTATGTATCGGACGGAATCCGAACGTACAGAATGCTCAGATGACTGCTTATACCGGACAGAATACAGAACGTACAGACTATTCAGATGAGGTCATATAGCGGACGGAATACCGAGCGTACAGAATTCCAGAATGCTTACTTTCCGGACACAGATTAGATGATGAATATCAAAATCATATAGAATTTACACAGATACAGAACCCGGCCCCCTTTATGAAGGGACGCGGCGAACAGAATCATCATAGGCCAAAGTAACATATCTTGTATGCGTGTAACGTGTCCCGGCCCTCCTGTGAGGGACTCGGTGGATAGACTCATCAATGCGTGTCAAAATCATAGGTCATATGCATATAACGTGTCCCGGCCCTCTGATGAGGGACTCGGTGAATAGGATCATGTATAACATAATCATATGTCATATATGCAAATAACGTGTCCCGGCCCTTTGTTAAGGGACTCGGTAATATGGAATCATGCATGTCAGAATCATGTATCGGATATACATAACGTGTCCGACCCTCTGCGGGTCTCGGTGAATAATCATCATGTGCCATCCGCCCCGCCATCCCCGTACCATCAAATCATAAATACATACGGATAACGTGTCCGGCCCGCAAGTACGAGGGACTCGGTGAACAATGCAGTGGAATGCGCACGAGAACATGTCGGCCGGGACTCAGTGAATCAGAATCATACCGTAGAGTACGCACGAGAACACAACATGCCCTGGCCCGGGACTCAGTGAAAGATACATTGAGCCATGCACGAGCAGAGTCTTGAGAAACCATATGCACATAAATCCAGACTCGATGAATACGTACACTTACCAACATTCGAAGGCTCGGAAACGAGTTTCGGGTTCTTCCGAGTTAGCATCGGAAAGTTATGAGTGTTTGGAGTACAGAAACCTCTTCGGTTGTTTAAGCGATCCGAGATCGTACATGAAGAACATTAACGCTTGTAGAGCATACTCATATTAGAATACTCGGATCAGACGACTCATATCCAAATACACATAGCAGAATACTTATATCAGACGCTCGCACCGGAGTACTCATATCGGAGTTATCATATCAGAATGCTTATACCAAAATATTCAAATCAGATCGTCCGTACCGAAGCATTTATATCAGAATGGTCGAACCGGAACGCTCATATACGAGTTACCGGATACTTATATCAAATTCGGAACAATAGTCAAAAGTTTCCTTAATTATCTTACGGAAATAAGGCAAATAGAACGATAATTAGGTCTCGGGGATTATGGGCCTACCTCGGGTCAAATGAGGTGGCGTACACAATTTACGTATTTTACACTTCATAATATCATTCATGATAGTTTTAAGGTAGTCGGGTCCCATTTGTTCAAGTTCTAGGTATTTAGACAACTTTTCCAACCCTTAGCAACATAATTGGTTCAATTCCATTTGAAAGAAAAAGGGGCAATTTCGGACGTGGATTCCGAAGAGTAGAGTTGTCCCCGAGGTCCAAATTCAAGCCTAATATATCTAGGACATGCCAAGAGAAAGAAAGGGTAAGCCTTACATACCTTTTCCGCTTCTTAAGCTTCTCCAAATTCGAATCCCGTTTTCTCCAAAATCTACAAATGGTCATGTTTACCAATTGTGAGTTGTAGCTTCCAAGAGTTCAACTTAAATTCATGTTTGTCTACCGAAATTTCGGCAGCATTTCCCCTATACATATAGCATCCCCGAGACTTAGCTCGGCCCAATATATCTGTTATACCCCGTATTTTTATACGACGGATTATATGTAAGTCAATCGACATAAATCCAAGGGCAAGATTATTTTCAAATATGCGACAAGAACCTTTTTAATCTCTGATGTCAACATGGCACGATTGGTTTATAAATTTCAAATAGTGTGGATATTATTGGAGATTAGGGATTAATTAACCAAGATTGGATTATTAAGTGGGATTAAAAGCTTAATTATTCATTAATTAGCCTAATTAGGCGTGTGGGCCCCACCCGAGTAATAATAAAAAAATAAAAAAAAGGGTGCAATGGTGAGTCATCAAGGAGGGAGTACGTGTAACATGATAAGGAATCATATATATATGACCAAGAATAGTGGAAATGGTCATCTTCATGTGTTTTTCATGGTGAATTGAGTGTATAAAATTATGCATGTTGGTATCGGGTTGTTGTTGAGGTTTAAAGTGAGCCGTGTGGTAGACTTATATGAAGTAATGTTTAATCTTCTTGTACATGTATTGAGGATGGTTTGAATGTATAAATTGTGTATGTTGTTGTTGGAATGTTATTGGATTGTTGTTGTTGTTGAAGTTGAGGTGATCCGTGAGCTTAGGTGAAGCCATGTTTGGTCTTATTTTGCATGTATTGTGGATGGATTGAACTTGCGATAATATATGTGAATGAATGAAAATTTTAGAATTTTGTATGTGGTTGTGTTGAGGCCGTGTATTTTGTGTTGAATGGGATTCATATGTTGATTTATTTGAAGTTCTTGTGTTGTGCTATGGTGTAGTCAAATGTGAATTGATGTTAAAAAGAAATAGCATGTGTTGATGAAAGAAAACAGTCCAAGCCGTGGAGTGTTTTAGTGAAAGAGATGGACTAAGCTTATTTTGAATGTTGATTACCATTGTCATGGATTCTAAAATGAGAATAAGAGTATTGATGGTTAAAGACTAGAGTCGAAGACGTTATATTTCTTTGTAGGAGTTAGTATGTCGTTAGTAGAATTCTTGCGAATATATGAACGAGGTTCCTAAACGTGTTGCAAGTTGGTCGGGCGGTTTTGAATAATGTACGGGCTGTCGAAATTCCCTCATAGCCTAATCGTAGTTTTTGATATCTCATTATAGGATAAAGTGCTACCGAGCGGCTTGTACGATTTGCGTAACGACTAAACGTTAAAGGTACGTAAAGCCTATTCCTTCTTCCTTTTGGCATGTCCTAGACGTAAGTATGAAATGATATGAACCTTGGGGTAAATTCTATTCTCTAGTTCTATGCATGACTTATGATTCTATATTCCTTTAATGCTATTGTCACGAGTCTACTACATGATTGACTAATGAATGATGTATAGAAGTTCCTACTCTTAAAAAGAATGGCGTGAATAGAAGCATACTCGACTTTCAAAAACTACATCATGGAAATTGACACATGTACATGAAAATGAAACGTTCGCTTGCTATGACTTGTAATGAAAGTTGGAAAGAATTGAATATGATTATTATTCCAATACTTTAGAGCTGGTTAGTTACTTATTTATCGAGTCTCAAAAGATAAATTGCATTTATGTGGATTGCTTATCATTTTGCTCGTGCTTACCGCTATATCCTTCACTGAATCCGGGCCGGGACACGTTTTCGTGCGCATGCTTACTATATTATCCGCCGAGTCCCTCGTTATAGGGCGGGACATATTATATGATGTACAAGGTATTATGGGGTGTGATCGGTCGGCATCGAGCCGGTGGTGGGGCAAACCCAATGGTGGGGCAAACCCGGTGGTGGGGCAAACCCAATGGTGGGGCAAACCCCAATGATGAGGCAAAATTCCACATTGGTTTAGCCAATCCCACCAATCATCCCACATTGGTTTAGGCGAATCCCACATCGGTTAATGTCATCTCATATGGTAAGTTATGATATTATGATGTGTTACGGTATGAACATGATGATTATTCGCTTATGTCACTCAGTTCCATTATGGGCTGGATATGATACATGACGTTGATACGCATGATTTGTATTTCAGGAATAAGCATTTTGGCATTCTGATTATTATATTTGTCTTTTGTACCTCTGATGTAAGATTTGTGTTTTAGATGCAAGCATTTTGGTATTCTGGTTATTATGCCCACTTTCTGTACTCCTTGCTTCGGTTATGACCTCGTTTTACGTATGTCATGCTTTACATGCTCGATACATATTCGTCTTGACCCCCTTTCTTCGGCTGCGTTTCGTGCCACGAGGTATATACGGATGAGTAGAAGATGTTCCGGCGGGAATTGGCGAGCTCCATTTTCTCTCGGAGTCTTTCTTGAGTCGAGAATGTTAGAGTTGTGGTACTTTGGGTCATGTTAGAGACTTTGCGGACAGTCGAGTGTATGATATGTCGGTTTGTACGCGGCTATGTGGGCCGATATATCATTATGCATTAGGTTACAGATTTGTTTTGCAAGCGGCTATATAAGCCGATGTATTGTTGTGCATTATATTACAGATTTCATACGATTGCGACTTTTATTTGATTTGAAAAAGATGAACAACATGTTTGTTTTCCGAAAAATTTTCATTATGTACTTATGTCATGATTTAAGGGCCAGCATGTTTATGAGTATTGCGAGAGTCAGCGGGTTCGCTCGGCCCTAAGTAAGGGGCGGGTGCCCATCATGCCTTATCGGAAATTAGGTTGTGATAAATTGGTATCAGAGCAGTTCGTCCTAGGGGTTGTCTGCAAAGTCGTGTCCAGTAGAGTCCTGTTTATGGTGTGAAGCGCGCCACATTTATAAATAGGAGGCTACGGGGCATCTAGGATGGTTACTCTTTTTTTTTTTCACATCTTAGATCGTGCCATAGAGCCAAGTCATAGGAAATGAGATTCCTTACCCTGACCTTTGATTTCAGCAGAAGAATGGCAGCGACAGAAGAAGGTGACTAGCGATATTGGAAATTACAAAGCACGCATGTAAGCAAAGGTATGAAAGATACATGTCGGGTAAGATATTGTGAAATACAAGCTAAAGATTAAAAGGGAAAGCAAACAAGAAAGTGTAACAGGTGCAGTTCGAGTTGTGCATACGAGGTATGTTCATCATTATCGTACTGTTGTTGATATTGGGAGCCCTGTGAGGCTGTGCTATGATATGATATGTATATATGTATTTTAGCCCTGTGAGGCATTGTTGGTATTTCCTGGTGCAGGTTTTGAGATAGTAAGAAATATAGAGGAAACTCTGCCGAAATTTTCCCAGAAAAAAAAATGAATGAGATATGGGTTTGTGATATGACTTGAAAGGTCGTACTAATAGTAATGATAAGGTTTGACTAAGCTACGAGTACGGCTGACATCGAGAAAGAAGTAAAAGTATGATTAAGACAAGAGTAAGGAGGAAAAGAATTGTGATGGATATGAATGTGTTGATAAGACAGCTGGTGAGATATTAAGGATAAGATTGACCAGAAAAGGGTAAGAAGTTAAGAAGTGTTACGCTATGGGACCGAATACGAACAGGACATAATAAGGATTGTTATGAGAATAAGTAAAGCCTAGTGAGAAGGTGGCCAAAGGTAGGATGTGATCTATGTAGCTAGAATGTAAAGGCAAGCTGATCTTTGTTTTCACTATAGGATAAGCTTGGGAAGTACTGGCACAATGATAGTTGGAAAAGAAAGAAGGTGAGTAGATGAACGGCAAAAAGGATTAGAATGTTGGAATAAAAGTGCCGCCTAATTGAGATTGGAAAATACGGACATAGGGTGAGTATAATCGGATAACGATATAAGTACACCCCTAAAGAGGGGAAACGGGTGCGAGAGATGCAAATGTAAGATGAAGACAATCGACGCTTAGAATTCCAGACCGGTGAGTGGGTGTGCTTGAAGATATCACCCATGGAGGGTTTAACCCGATATGTATTGGACCTTATTACATTGTTCGTAAGGTAAGAATTATGCGTACCAAGGACGTGACTTCTGTTAAGGTATTATGGCGGAGCGATAACAGGGAGAAGATGACTTGGGAAGCTGAAGAGAAGATGAAGAAGAAATATGTTAATAAAGGAAAACCCCGAGATCTTTATAAGACCCTATGCGACTAATTGAACATTCGAGGACGAATGTTCTAAAGGGGGGAAGAATGTTATACCCCGTATTTTTATACGACGGATTATCTGTAAGTCAATCGACATAAATCCAAGGGCAAGATTATTTTCGAATATGCGACAAGAACCTTTTTAATCTCTGATGTCAACATGGCACGATTGGTTTATAAATTTCAAATAGTGTGGATATTATTGGAGATTAGGGATTAATTAACCAAGATTGGATTATTAAGTGGGATTAAAAGCTTAATTATTCATTAATTAGCCTAATTAGGCGTGTGGGCCCCACCCGAGTAATAATAAAAAAATAAAAAAAGGGTGCAATGGTGAGTCATCAAGGAGGGAGTACGTGTAACATGATAAGGAATCATATATATATGACCAAGTATAGTGGAAATGGTCATCTTCACAACCATTGTTGCTAATAAGTTTCAAGAATAAGGAAATGTACTCGGGTTGCTTTCGGCGGTTATGGTGAAGGAGAAAGCTCCATTTTATTGCTTAATAAAAGTTCTAAGATTGAAGGCAAGGAGATGAATATAGAGAGGAAGGAAAGCTCTCGGCCATAGCCATTGTTGGCCGAGAGAGTGAGCTTTGGAGAGGGCATCATTAGGAGCTAAACTCTTGAGAAGATTGTTGATGTTCAAGGCAAATTCAACGTAAATTGGACTGTTGGAGGAAGTAGCGTGAAGAACAAGATCGTGAAGGTAAGAGTTGGTCATTTTTCATGTGTTTTATGGTGAATTGAGTGTATAAAATTATGCATGTTGGTATCGGGTTGTTGTTGAGGTTTAAAAGTAGCGTGTGGTAGACTTATATGAAGTAATGTTTAATCTTCTTGTACATGTATTGAGGATGGTTTGAATGTATAAATTGTGTATGTTGTTGTTGGAATGTTATTGGATTGTTGTTGTGGTTGAAGTTGAGGTGATCCGTGAGCTTAGGTGAAGCCATGTTTGGTCTTATTTTGCATGTATTGTGGATGGATTGAACTTGCGATAATATATGTGAATGAATGAAAATTTTAGAATTTTGTATGTGGTTGTGTTGAGGCCGTGTAGGAGCTGTGTTGAATGGGATTCATATGTTGATTTATTTGAAGTTCTTGTGTTGTGCTATGGTGTAGTTAAACGTGAATTGATGTTAAAAAGAAATAGCATGTGTTGATGAAAGAAAACAGTCCAAGCCGTGGACTGTTTTAGTGAAAGAGATGGACTAAGCTTATTTTGAATGTTGATTACCATTGTCATGGATTCTAAAATGAGAATAAGAGTATTGATGGTTAAAGACTAGAGTCGAAGACGTTATGGGCTGTTGTAGGAGTTAGTATGTCGTTAGTAGAATTCTTGCGAATATATGAACGAGGTTGCTAAACGTGTTGCAAGTTGGTCGGGCGGTTTTGAATAATGTACGGGCTGTCCGAAATTCCCTCATAGCCTAATCGTAGTTTTTGATATCTCATTATAGGATAAAGTGCTACCGAGCGGCTTGTACGATTTGCGTAACGACTAAACGTTAAAGGTACGTAAAGCCTATTCCTTCTTTCTTTTGGCATGTCCTAGACGTAAGTATGAAATGATATGAATCTTGGGGTAAATTCTATTCTCTAGTTCTGTGCATGACTTATGATTCTATATTCCGTTAATGCTATTGTCACGAGTTTACCACATGATTGACTAATGATTGATGTATAGAAGTTCCTACTCTTAAAAAGAATGGCATGAATAGAAGCATACCCGACTTTCAAAAACTACATCATGGAAATTGACACATGTACATGAAAGATGAAACGTTCCTTGCTATGACTTGTAATGAAAGTTGGAAAGAATTGAATATGATTATTATTCCAATACTTTAGAGCTGGTTAGTTACTTATTTATCGAGTCTCAAAAGATAAATTGCATTTATGTGGTTGCTTATTATGCTCGTGCTTATATATCCTTCACCGAATCTAGGGCCAGGACACGTTTTCGTGCGCGTGCTTACTATATTATCCACCGAGTCCCTCATTAGAGGGCGGACACGTTATATGATGTACATAGGTATTATGGAGTGTGATCAGTCGGCATCAGAGCCGGTGGTGGGGCAAACCCAATGGTGGGGCAAACCCAGTGGTGGGGCAAACCCAATGGTGGGGCAAACCCAATTATGAGGCAAAATTCCACATTGGTTTAGGCCAATCCCACACTGGTTTAGGCCAATCTCACATTGGTTTAGGCGAATCCCACATCGGTTAATATCATCTCATATGGTAAGTTATGATATTATGATGTGTTACGGTATGAACATGATGATTATTCGCTTATGTCACTCAGTTCCATTATGGGCTGGATATGATACATGACGTTGATACGCATGATTTGTATTTCAGGAATAAGCATTTTGGCATTCTGATTATTATATTTGTCTTCTATACCTCTGATGTAAGATTTGTGTTTTAGATGCAAGCATTTTGGTATTCTGGTTATTATGCCCACTTTCTGTACTCCTTACTTCGGTTATGACCTCGTTTTACGTATGCCATGCTTTACATGCTTTACGTACATATTCGTACCGACCCCCTTTCTTCGGGGGCGCGTTTCATGCCACGCGGTATATACGGATGAGTAGAAGATGTTCCGGCGGGAATTGGCGAGCTCCATTTTCTCCGGAGTCTTTTGCGAGTCGAGAATGTTAGACTTGTGGTACTTTGGGTCATGTTAGAGACTTTGCGAACGGAGTCGAGTGTATGATATGTCGGTTTGTACGCGGCTATGTGGGCCGATATATCATTATGCATTAGGTTACATTTGTTTTGCAAGCCACTATATAAGCGATGTATTGTTGTGCATTATATTACGATTTCATACGATTGCGGCTTTTATTTGATTTGAAAAAAAGATGAACAACATGTTTGTTTTCCGAAAAATTTTCATTATGTACTTATGTCATGATTTAAGGGCCAGCATGTTTATGAGTATTGCGAGAGTCAGCGGGTTCGCTCGGCCCTAAGTAAGGGTCGGGTGCCCATCATGCCCTATCGGAAATTAGGGTGTGACATATATTGATTGGTAGATGAGATTATATGTTATAGCAATAAGAGAGACTTCCCCGAAATCCTTATAAGACCTTATAAGGCTAGTTTAACATTCGAGGACGAATGTTCTAAAGGGGGGAAGGATGTTATACCCCGTATTTTTATACGACGGATTACTCATAAGCTAATCGATATAACTTCAAGGACAAGATTATTTTGGGATACGAGACAAGGACTTTAATCCCTGATTTTTAATTAGCGAACGAATTGCTTATGAGTTTTAATTGGTGTAGAAATTGTTACACCCCGGAAAAAATTTCGCGCTACAAAATCATAGACGGCGTGGTTCGAGCTCGAAAAGGAGTTAAGTCAAACAAGTATTAAGGATGAATATTGGGTGATCTAAGTCTAAGAATATATACACGTACGACATTTGGAGACAATATGGTGTGAATTGGTTCATAAGTTATTTAACGAAAAACCCTCGTTACGATAAGTTAAGGTGGGGCCCACACGTTGGGACCTTATAAAAGACATATGAAGAGATATATGGGTAGTACATGTGAAGTTGAGCAAATCCTAAGAAGGACCCATAAGCCAAAAATGAGTGTAAGCCCTCCAAAAGGACGATTTAAGAAAGCGTTTTCGGATGACGACTTGGAGGGGAAACAACGGCATTATAAGTTTGGAATTTGGGAAAACTTCCAGAAATAAAAGTTGTAGAGAATTGAATTATCTTTCCAATGGTAGGTCATGGGCCTACAGGTGACATCGGGATAAGGAGATATGAGCATTTTAAGGCAGGAGGGTTGAGTTGAACGATCGTCCGGCCCAACCCGAATCAATTCGGGTCAGGCCCATCACCCATGCTTTTTAATTGAAATTTTCGGTTTCTCTCCTCATTTTCAGACCAAGAGAACCTAGAAAACTCTAGAGAAAAGGGAGAGGAGAGCCTAGAGAGAAAACCAATTTTTGACCAAAATCGGAGCCCCGAATCCCGAAGCCCATGAAGAGAAAAGTGTTCTACGTCGCGTTGCCTTCGATTTGAGCTAAAAATCAACTAAAGGGATGAGGGTGGACGTTGTGTCTGTGCACTTAAGGTATGAATAAGGTTCCTTTTCATTGTTAACATGTTTACTTAGAGTTTTAACGGATTAGAACGAAGAAAATAGCGCGATAAATTCGTTTGTTGGTATGGTTGGATTGTGGAATGGGGTTTGAAGAAAATTTTGGATGAAAACAAATGTATTTAACTTGTAGAATGCGGAGGATGTTGTTATTAATGTTGTTAGTGTTAATTTCGACTTCTTTATGGAAATAAAATTATTAAATAGTTATATCGCGAGTTGGTTAGTTGGAAAATTTGGAAAATAATGTGCGGGCTATTTTACGGTATATGTTGGTGTTGAAAATGATGGTAATATATTTGGTATTGTTGTTGATGTGTTGGTTCTTTGAATTGTAAATTCTGGGCTAGTGCATATAAACGGGGAGATCTTAGGGAGATTTTTGTAGACAAGTGTTGATTTAAGATTGAATACTTAAAGGCTTATAATCAATGTTTGGTATACGTGACCAATTGTAGATTTTGGGGCATTCGGAACTTGAAATTGGAGAAGCGTAGAAGCGGAAAAGGTATGTAAAGCCTTACCTTTCCTTCTTTTGGCATGTCCTAGACATAATAGGTTATGATACAAGCCTCGGGGGAAACTCGGTTCCTAGAAATCTGAGCCTAATTTTGACCCTTATTTATTCAATGTAATTGAATTAGGTACTTTATGTTTTGATAGAAAAATAGTTTACACATCCGTATCTTTCACAAACGGAACTAGATTGCCCTGAAACTTTCGTAGATGACTTTACAAGGCTTAATGTTCGTAATTTATGTACGCCACCCCGACTTGACTGAAGTGGGCCCACAATTCCGAGACCCTTGTATTGCTCCATTTGACTTATTTATGTGCGATAAGTAAAGGAAACTTTTGGCTATTGTCCCGACTACTAAACGATAGTGTTTTAATTGTTTCATTAAGTTTTCTAATATACCTTGTTGTGCAATAGTGTTCCTAATATGATTATGGCTTCGGTTCTCCAAAAATGGCTTCAACACGTGTAGAATGTTACTCGTACTTCAAATGCTCGTAACTTCTTCATACTAAGTCGGATTGACTCGAAACCCGTTTCTGAGCTTTCAGGTCTCGGTAAGTAAACGTGTCTAATGAGTCTTAACATTGGTTTGCGTGCAGATGGTCATAAATTTTCTTATGCTAATTCCGATTAATTCGAGACGCGTTTGTAGTTCACTAATGATTTTTAAAAGAACTAGTTTGTACAAAGAAGTAAAAAAAATTTATTTTCAAACCACTCCGAAGGAGTGCGATATTTTATTATTCGGACTTTCAAAAACCACTCCGGGGGAGTGCGATATTTTATTATTCGGATTTTCCAAAACCACGGGCGGGGGTGTGCAATTTTATTATTTCATTCCATTTACGACTTATGTCTACATTCCGTGACGCTATTACTATTATTATTATTATTATTATGCCCGAAGGCTAGGGTTATTATTAGGTCACGAGTGGCATGCCGGGGCCGGGGTACCGTATGTCACAAGTAGCATGCCGAAGGGAGCTAGGAGTATTATGTCGGGGCCGCATGTCGAAGGGCCGGGATAGACGTATACTGAGACCGGCGTACCCGAAGGGCCATCATTTTATGTCGGGGCCGGCATGTCCGAAGGGGCCGGGATAGACGTATGTTGGACCGGCATGCCGAAGGTGGGCCATCATTTTATTTCGGGACCGATGCCCGAGTGGGGCCGGGATAGACGTATGTCGGGACCGACACACCCGAAGGGGATTATTACTATCATTGTTATTACTATTATTATTATTATTAGGCGAAGCGGCCGTCCGAAGGAACTATTTTCTTTAGACACTAAATTCATCTTGGCATCCTAAATTTGCTTCTTGTTGTACTTTTCGATTCATGCTGAGAGATGCTTTACATATTCGGTACATCTTCCGTGCGACCCCCTTTTCTTTGGAGCTGCGTTTCATGTACGCACGTGTACTCCCCGGATAATTTGAAGTTATTTTAGAAGATGTTCCGGCGAGAGATGGCGAGCTCCGTTTCGGTCGGAGTGTTCTTGTCGAGTCAAGCACTTATGTCATGATATTTGTATATCCTAGAGACTTTTGCGGGCAGTGTCTCGTGGATAGGGTGACGAGGAGCGCGAATCGATTATAGATGTTAAAAGTGTGTATTTTCAGATGTTGTCGATTGGTAAAAATTACGTGATTATGAAGGTTTTCACAATACGTATAAAGAGCGTTGATCTCTATTTTGAAAAGTTTCATGTTTTAAAATTTTTTTGAAATGACGAGTTTTAATACTTGTGAACGTTTAAGGGTTCGCTCGACTGAGAGTCGGGTGCCCATCACGCCACGATGAAGATTGGGGTGTGTGAGAATATTAGTGGAGATTAGGGATTAATTAACCATGATTAGATTATTAAGTGGGGATTAGTGATTAATTATGATTAATTAGCCTAATTAGACCACTAAGTGGGCCCCACTAAGATGTGGCTGAATTTGATTGGCTCTTGATTGAGTGGGACACATGTCATTGTGCCTGGACATGTGTCACCAATATGGGAAGCATATATAAAGTTATTTGATGACTAACCTTAGTTCATATTTTTCATTCCAAAGTTGAATTAGGAGAGAGAAGCTCTCCCTCTTCACCAAGAGGAGAGAGAAGCTCACGGCCACAGCCATGGTAGCTCCACCAAGTCACGGCCATCCTTTTTTTTTAATACCATTACATTGCAAAAATTCACCTTGAATTGAAGAAGGAAGTATGAACAACCATGGTTGCCAAGCTCACGCCATGGGCCTTGAATGAATTTATGTTCTTGATAAAATTATTAATCTCAGGTGTTCTAAGTACTAAAAGGACGCGAGGTTAGGGATTTAAGTTGAAGAAGATGAAATGGTGCAAATGGTGCAAGTCATTATGGAATACGCCCAAATTTATTTGAAGTAAGATTTCTTCTTCTTATGGTGTATTTGAAGTTAATGGTGTTGTAATGAAGAGATTAATTTGTATTAGATGAAATTGGAAGTAAGAAAATTGCATAATTAGTGTTGGTGTGGAAAATGGACAGATTTGGAGTTGTTTAAATTAGATTGGGCTGATTGTTGTTGTTGTTATTATCGTTATGGATTATGTGTTAAAAGTGAAAGAATTGTATATGTTAGTTTTAAGATTCCGTTGGGCCATGTTGGGGGCCATTTTCTAATCTAATAATGGTGGGTTAATTTTGAATTAGTGTTGTCGTTGTTGTTGTCATTGGTTATATGATGAAAGTGAAGGAATTTGATATTTAAAATTATAATTGTATTGTATTGAGAACGATGTTTGGTTTGGTTGTGTTGTTATTCTTGTTGAATTGGAGGACTAAGTTCTTGTTGAATTAGAGGACTAAGTTCTTGTTGAATTGGAGGACTAAGAGTAGTTAAGGCTATGTATTGTGTTGTTGTAATTGTTGGATTATTATAAGGTCACTCGATGAAGTGTTGTGGCTATAGATTATTAAGAGTAACTTGAATATGTCGTAGTCGTTATGTTAAAGATTATGGAATGTCGTAATGTGTGGTGATTTGGAATGTTGTGCGAAATTTTGTCTCGGGACATTCTTGTATCTTGTCTTGATTAGTCTCAATATAGTAATTGAACGTATGGTTGTTGATGTTGACTTGGTTATTGTGTAGTTGGTTGAATATAAAGGAAACGCCATCTAATTTTCTATAAGTGAGCTACTAACGTTGGAATACGTTTTTAACCTTCCCGTAGCTTAACCATAGTTTTTGACGTCTAATATAGGTTGAGACGCTTCGGGCAAAGATATACGTATTGTGTTACGGATAAGCGTTAAAGGTATGTAAAGCTATCCTTTCTTTCATTTGGCATGATCTATATGAAATAAACCGACGACGAATGTATAAGCTCCTATTCTTAGAGACACTAGGATGGCTAATGTCCTTGATTTCCATAAGCTATTTCATATTATCTTGATACGTGTCTATGATTCCTGAAGTTCTATTTGATATAATCTATAGTGACATTTGAAGGGTACTTGACGTGACTGTCGTCTTTGATACTCAAAGTGTTAGTTCATTCTACTTATTCTATCGAGTCTCGGATGATGATTTAGTTTGCATATGGTTGCTACTTTCTGCTCGTGCATACGGGCATTATATCTTTCACCGAGTCCCGGGCCGGGTATGTATTCGTGCACAGTTTCACTGCATTGTTCACCGAGTCCCTCACTAGAGGGCCGGGTACGGTATATATATATATATATGATGATATGATGATATGATGATACGATAATATGGTGATATGATGTTATGATGATGTGATGATGGCACCGAGTCCCCATGGCGAGGGTATGGTATACATGTATACGATTTATTACCGAGTCCCGTAATGGGCCGGGTATGGTATATGATAATTATATGCATGATTTTATTTCATAAGGCGCGGTACGGTGATTTCTGATTATCATATCGTGTCTCCCTGGAATCTTCTCTCTGAGATATGATCTCCTTTACCGTATTTCATGCTTATATACTCGCATATCTCGTACCGACCCTTTCTTCGGGGGCCGCGTTTGGCATGCCGCGAGGTACGGATACTCGCTTTGGTGACCACTTCGGCCTAGGACTTCTACTCGGCGGTCTTGGAGTGCTCCATTGTTCCTAGACTTTCGATACATATCTTTGATGTATATGTATATGTTTATCCGAGAATGCAGCGGGGCCTGTCCGTCATATTTCACTATTGATACTCTTGGGAGTCCTTGAACATACGCGTGGGTTGTATATAGATGTTGTTCAAATTTGTGTCAATATGATTTATTTTGGGATGTTCCCGTACTTAGTGGCAGCCTTGTCGGCTTGCGTATATATTTTGGGATGTTGTATGTAGTGGCAGCCTTGTCGGCTTGCGTATATATACTTGGGACGTTCCCATACGTTATGGTAGCCTTGTCGGCTCGTGTACTATGTTATCTTTGATTGGTTGTGACTCGGGGAGACGGAGTTACTGTATGTATAAAGGTGACGTTACGACATAACGTCTTGTCTTTGAAAGCTTCCATATTATGTTGAGACTCAGTTCGATTATGTCTAACAGGTATGTATACGAGTGTCCAGCTCGGGCACTAGTCATGGCCTGCGGGGTTCGGTCGTGACAGGAGCCCTGTCCTGCCCATGACTTAGTAATGCTTCTTTATAGGCTTGTAGACACATGTACAGTACGATCAGTCAGTCCGTGGCCCTGTGCCCCATCCTTTGATGCATAGTTACTTATGAGAGCCGTTTCTGCTCGTACAGTGGTTTGAGCAGTTTCGCATATATTCCATGAGGTGGCCGGACCGCATACGATTTACGTTTTGTTTCTTGAGAGCGGCGGACCGCGAGAGTTATATGTATATATCTGTGTTGGGATTTTTCTGAGTGCAGGTGGCCACTTTAGGCCTATCCACGTTCTTAGCTAAATGTAAGTTTAAATGTTGGTTCGCCCGATCCAGGCAGGCATCGGGTGCAGGTCGCGGGCCTCTAGATTTGAGGCGTGACATGGACCTTTACGCTCGGTAGGAGAATAGGATTATTGGGGTTGTATGGAACTCGCGGGACTACCATCAGCTAAGAAAAGATCGAGTTATGTAAGCCATCTTCCTATATTTATCTATAAGCTCGTGTTAGCATTTTAGATATGTCTCTGATAAAGGATTTACAAAACAATGTTCGAAAGCCATGAGTTCAAGTTGTAACAGTTGTATAAAGTATTGAAGGGTTGTTTTTATGTGGTTTGGAGGTTGGTGGAGTTTGGTAGCTCATGCAGAGCTTGTTGGTTATTAAAAGAAGGTCAGGTGTGGAGTACACCATTGTATTATAGCTTTGGGAGCTCATCGCTCCTTTATTGGTTGACGATAGTGTTGGTATAGCTATAGTGTTTGGCTGGGCTGTTGCTGTGTTGATATTAGTCCCGTTTAACAAGTTGAATTACTATGGAAAGGATTGACTCATGGTAGTCATTCAAAGACCGATTTAATGTACATAAGGTTACTTGCCCTACGGTATGACATGTTTTATTTGTTTCTTACATGAACCATGAATGTTTAGAGCTTAAGAATGTATTGATTCCATGTTGCAAGTGTTGCAAGTCTTTTAAGAAATGTTGTATATCCATACTCAGTTGTACTCGAGCTTTCCTTTAGGTTGGACTATATTTGTAGTCTATAGAGTATGATTTCAATACATAATTCTAGCGGTGCTCCATTTATGAGTTTGACAGTTTCATATACACCCTATATGATATGCCGCGATGACAATAGTTTCAAATGACTATTAGTAGTCTCTTGGTCCTTTTAATAGGTATGAACAAAGCCACGCGAGGCGCCTTCAAAGGAGTTTCCATAGTGTGACGATGGTTAGTTGTCGATGGGTAAGAACCTAGTTGATGATGGGGTAAGAACCTTACATGTTTGATAGATGTGATGTGTCATGATGATCATTAGTAAGGGTGGCATGGGAATTTATTTGTTGATGATTGTTAGTTGATAATGAGAAGAGAGCCTACTTGTTAATGATTGTGATAGTCTATAAAGTACGATTAAAGAGGTTATATAACATTGCTTAAGATGAACGATGTCTAGGATGAAGTGTGTGACGAATCATAAATGATAGTTGAGAAGTTATAAATCTATGGCCAAGACATGGTAGCTGATGATTACGGTATAGGTAGGGACTATAGAACATTACTAAGATGAACGGTATCCTACAACTAACATCCAAGTGACTATTACAAGTATTAACACAAGGTAAGGTGAATCGAGGAAATAGTATTTGTGTTGTCTCTGTTGGTTGTAAAGTGTTCTTGTAGAACGAGTCATGTGGGTATGAATATGTACGAACCCTCATGATGGTGTTGAGGCCTTGAAGTTAGAGCACAAGTTTGAAGTCCCAAATGATAATTTTTGAAATGTAAGTGTGTACGTCCTTATCGTAACCTCTGACATGAGGTCAAGTCTTTTGTTCCCCCTCCTTCTTATGAGTTTCTCAGGATAAAAGGGTGTAAGTCCCTCACCCATATACAATTATTCCCTTGTAGGATTTTATTTGTATCGTGTCAAGTCTTCCTTTGGCTATGTAGAGCTCTAATAATTGGTACGAATGTCAGTTCCATTCCATAAGTAATCTACGAGTTATTTGAGTACTATTAGAATTATTCCGTACAGGGACAATCTCATTAGAGTCGTAAGTAACGACTAATTTTCTTCCTTCCATGTTTTGAATACGTAGCACTTGTCTTTCCTCATAAAACCAAGAGTTAGTAAGAAGCGATGTGTCATAGAAACTCCTTTCATCTACTTGATAGTTGTCTAACTTACACAGATGGTATCAATCATGATTTGCTTAGTCGGTATTTGATCATATAATACTTGATTGAATCTTGAGAGTAATGAGATTTCTTAAGTGTGTCATTTTCATGTTATAGTAGCTTATGAGTTATGCAATTATTTGTAAGACTTTCTCCAGATAATTATAGTGACATGAAAAGAGTTAACTATGTGGACTAAGTATGTAACTATTATACCCTATTCTTTATTTGGCATGAATCTGTAATCGGGGTGATTTATGAAAGAGATGTTCAAGAAAGAGTTGTTCATAGAGTTTCCTATTCTTGTTATCATGTTTCAGTTGTACTATAGGCCCCCCTTTGTTAGGACTTCATATTCAGTTCTTGCTTGCCCTGTGATTACGTTGAAAGTGCCGATATATATATATATATATATATATATATATATATATATATATATATATATATATATATATATATATATACAACTATTATATAGAGATATATCAAGCCTACTATTATACAGAGATATATTGAGCCTTATATGACTCCACAGAGATATATTGAGTCTTATATGGCTCCACAAAGATATCTTGAGTCTTATATGGATCCACAGAGATATATTGAGTCTTATATGGCTCACAGAGAGATATATTGAATCGTATATGGCTCCACGAGCAGATATATTGAGTCTTATATAGCTCCGAAGTCTTATATATGGATCCCAGAAATATATTGAGCCTTATATGGACTTATAAAGATATACCATGCCCTATATGTGGCCGGGTAGAGATATACTATATTATATAAGAGATGAGTCAGAGACGAGGTAAGTATAACCCCAATTATTTGATATGTGTACATATGATTTATGTGATACGAAGAAATGATAAAAGAAAAGAAGTCAAGAAACAGTAATCAAAGTATATGTTCCAAAGTGTCCAGTGAATGATCCCAAAACATCGCTCCACATAGCGAACCAAAGACATCATAAGATAGACTCTAAAGAAGATTCAGAAAGACAGAAGTATAGTAAGGTTCATTATGTATTCCTATATATATTTCAGAGCTTTCAGTTATATCTACTTGATTACATTTTAGTTGTCTCCTTTATGAGCTTCAGTTTATTATAAATGGTTCATGTATGCCTCACGTACTCGGTATAATCTTTTTGTACAGACGTCCCTTGGTTGGGGACACAGTATTTATTATATTTCACATTGTAGGTTTAGATATACAGGATGACAGACATTCCCTCTAGATATTACAACCATTAAGCAAAGGTTGTAAGCTTCATCCCATTCCGAAACTGAGTCAAATCTAGTCATCTCATTGATGTTAGAGGATGTGGGTAGCTCGGGGACCTTTCCAGGCATTTGTATCAATTGTTCAGTAGTAAGTGTTCATAGAGGCTTCATAGACAGTGCATGTGGGTTCATTTGTTTTCAGTTGCTCGTAATGGGCCATCGACCACATTTACTTATATAAATCGTTTGTATTGTTCAATTGTCGCATAAGTTGCGTCATACCATTTGTACAGATTCATATTAGTTGCATCTAGATCATAGTTCGTCACATTTAGGTTTGGGGTGCGATATAGTAATATGCTAGAACTTTTGAGTAGGTGATAACTAACGTGAGTTTTCGCAAGAAGGAGGTGCACTATGTCACCTTTCGAAGTACGGTGGCCAAGGCCCAAATCGACTACCTACTCTTTCGGAAGTGTGATAGAAATTTATGTATGGACTACGAGGTTATTTTGAGTGAGAATCTTACGATCCGACATAGTCGCTTGGTGACGGACCTAGAGATAAAGAGGAAGAGGAAAAAAAGGGTTTTATATGGGCAACCAAAGATCAAGTGGGTGCCTTGACTAATGTCATGACCCAAATCACAGGTCGTGGTGGCACTTACAATATTCACTATAGTAGGCGTACCATTTTCCAAGTCAATTACCTCTTTTTAGAAAACAAGTGCGTAATTAAGATACTTAGGAGCATAATCTATTCATAGTGACAAAATCAAGAGACGAACAAGACTTTAATAAATACATTTCCCAAAATGCGATCTTACACGGTACAAGAGCGCCTACATGAATTACTAGAATTGAAAAGACATACGAGACTCTAAATAGTAAACACGTCTATAAGAGTAGAACATACATGGTACATAAGAAGAGACGGGAAAGCCGAACCGACTAGTGGTTCCCCCAGAACATCTCTGTGGAAATCCTCGAATTCTACCCCGATGCTTCGAACATTTACCTGGAATTACTCTACACCCCAAAAAGGATGTAGGAAGAGTAGTATCAGTACAACACACGTACTGGTAAGCATCATAGGCCGATTAAGATTAGTTAACGCATATGAAATACAGGAATCAACAAGTAAAACAGATAAGACAATCACCAGGCACAGAATATCCCAAATAATTAAGTCGTAGCCTAGGTTCAAGCTTCTAATCCACAAGTCTGCCAAGTTCTAAGAAACTCCATAACCACAGATCACAACACAAGTACAACACCAACAAAAATCCGATGAGATGATATATAATGTGATTATGAGAAGTGCAATGCAAATGAGATTCAATGTCGTGCAATCGCCAATAACTCAAACCTGTACACACATGCTACAACCATTTGTCGCTCCAATAATCATGACCCATGAAGGACCCGCGGCGTCAATGTACTAGTCACTCTAGAACAAACCTTGGATCATGACTCGCCGCTATATCCAATACGGACCTCGGACTATAGCCATAACCATATGTGCCGGGAAGAGACCTCGGGCCGTGACTGCGCATTGTACGTCCGATACGGACCTCGGATCGATAGCTCAACAATCTTTCTTTCATCTTTCTCTTTCTTTCCATTTTGAATTCGGTTCTAGAACTCTTTCATCATGCCTGAATGTATGAATGCACCAATGAGAAAACACATATAACCAATGCCAATAAATATGCTATGGAATTCACAAGCACCATAATGCCAATTCAATCCTTGCACAAATTATCATAACTATCATGGAAATGTATCAGCTACTCAATCCCAATCACAACAATAGAACTAGTACAACCCACATAACCTCAACCACATCAGCAAGTACAACACATGTCAATAATTGCATAAAGTATGACCACAAGCCCAAATAATCAGAAATCATACCAAGCCGTTGGATTTAACACCACAACCATGCCGAAGGCCTATCATGCTTTCCTATCAATAACTATACAACACACGCGATCGCTAATCAAAGTCTAACAAAGGTAAGCCGTAACCTACTTTGATTATCGATTACGAACCAAGAACATCCATCTTGAGCTTCTCCATTTTTGGGAAAAAATTCGAACGAGCAAAGTCTAGGCAAGCAAGTATTCTAAATTAGCAAGAGATACTGTGAACATTCAAACTACCATACTAAACACTAAGCTATACTTCCAAAACAAAAGGGAGTAATAACATGATCTTAGTTAAAGAAAACCAATTACCCACCTAGGGTTTTACAAATCAAAAGAGTTTGCCCCCAAAAACCTAGACCCAAACATGAATGAACTAATAGGAAGATAAAGGAACTAAAAGGGATTAATAACATAGGGTTTAGATCTTACCCTCACCAAGCAACCAAGGAATCCTCTGAAATTTCTCTAAAAAATGCCTTAGAAAGTTTAGTGGGTTAAAATGAGGCCCAATCTCAAAATGGGGAAATAAATAATTGTTTGACCGGCGATCTCCGCTTTCGGGAGACACCGTTCGCCTACGCAATACCGCCTCTGCGGAAGGTTTTTCGCTGAAGCGAATTCATTAATTCTTCAAATTCCTTGCCTATGCAGAGGAGTTCTCATAAATACGAGCTCACTAGAGCGGCTCGCCAAAAGCAGGTGCGAGGTACCTATTTCTAAAAAAAATCCTAAATTGGTTATTTATTTCCAAATCGGCTATAGGTCACCTCTACCTGCTAATCTAGTGCGTAAAATGCTACGGGGTACGAGTCCAAATGAGGGGTATTTTGGAGAAAAAGAAGGAATGTTCATAACAATTAAACATATCGTTACATCGTATACCAATTAAATAATCGTTCGTCCTATAACAGAGTAGCAAAAGGATGGTACGTAGATCAAGAAAAAAAATAGAGCATCTCTAAGATAAATAATAGGAATGTGTATGTCCTGCTGAAATCGTAATTCCTTGGAATGAAACATATCAAAACCTCGGCTCGAATGATAAAATAAGCACAACACGCTATCGGTATTCTCTTGACAGCGGTGTCTTTCGTTTCCTTAACTACTGATGATTGATCGGGGAAATAAGTCACATCCTTAGATTTTCCACGCTTTCGCCCAATGGTCCCAAACACCATGTCCTTGGTGACTCCATCATACTATCCATGTCTATCTTCTCCCCCTTTGATAATACGCCGCCAATTATGATACATCGTTTAATGCCGGTGGAATGCGTAGGTGGTAAATTCTCTTCTTATGGAATCCGTTGCGTAACCTTGTCTGCCAAAATTCGGTCATTGGAAGGTCGCTTGCCTTGACGGACAATGGGGTCAGTACTATTGAATCTGCAACTTTGACTAAAATTAGAACTTGGTTGGTCGAACACATGATAGGATTTTGTTGGTCTGATAGGCTTCGCAAGAATCACATAAGAGTCGGGGAGGTATATTTAGACAAATTAGGCTGATCAATGCTCCTTGGGAAGTAAAGCAAGGCAAAGATGCGCATCCGTGAAAAGGATCTTACGCAGTGTGAAGTCGTTTGTGCGACCGACCGTACGCATAGGCGACAAGCCGCTAAAAGGAAAGTATCTCGGGGCCGAAGCCGGAAGCAATCCGCGAAGTCGTATCCGCAAATGGATCGTGATCCGCTACGTAAGCGCGGCTTGGAAGGTACATTCTCGAAGAGGCGGTACATTTGTCCGTACATGTGGATTCGTGGGCGCGGACTCCTCTTTGCTTAGGTGGAAGTCTCATAGTTTCAAATGGAGAAAAATAACGGGTTCCTTTCGCTCTACACACCCCCACAAACTCCTCCACCACCCGAAAACCACTCCCCCATTCCTAAACATTACACCTTTTACCTACTCCCACTCCTTATAAAACTCGTCCCTACACCTATCTCTCTCTCATTCCCAAGACATACACACCAAAAAACACAAGAAAAATCGGGTACAAACTCAAAGCAAGAAGGGATTTTTCAACAATACTCATTTTGTCATACCAAACCGATTGGCCATGACTAGTGCCCGAGCCGGACACTAATAGACAACCCTACTAGATATAAACATACCGAAACTGAGGATAATATAGAAATCAGAAGCATGTTGTAGACCCATAATGCCAAAAATCAAAATGAACCTCCGCCTCCCGAGGAGTCACGCTTAACCAACATAACAAAATACGCGAGCCGACAAGCTACTATACGCGAGACTATCCAACACGACTACATCCGTATAGCCGACCAAACTATATATACAACCCATACATGTCCACAGACCTCTAAGAGTATAACAATAAGCTTACGACGGACAAGGCCCGCCGTACACCGAATTACGTGATAAGTCTATATCAAAAGGATCAGACTCAAAACGACTCAAGCTCCGAAGGAAACTAAGTCTCTAAGAAGTTCGAGCAAAAGTCCCAGATCGCGCATCACCAACCGTATTTGTACCACGGCATGAAACACAAATCTCGAAGAAAGGAGTTAGTACGGAAAATGTACCGACTATGTAATGGTACGAAGGCGTAAGCATCATGACTAAATGAAAAAGACGACAAGAGATAAGTATGATAATCAAGAGATACCAATGAATTTCCAGGCTCTTAAGAGATGAGTAATTGGAATATTTGTGTATTCGTATACCGTTCTCGGCCCATTATGGGACTCCTGAGATAATAATATATACCGTACCCGACCTATTAAGGGACTCGTAAGATAATCATATATACCGTACCCGGCCCATTAAGGGACACTATGAAATAGTCATATATACCGTACCCACCCTCTAGCGAGGGACTCGGTGAAATATACTATATACCGTACCCGGCCCATAAAATT